>NC_056729.1:609420809-609583309 GCF_019279795.1 Protopterus annectens | reverse complement strand
CTAGCAGACTGCTTATTCCCCAATGTGTTGTTGTGCCTATTTTGGCTTGGTGAAATTACATAGGCTACAAAATGTTCCTTGCACAGGTACATACATCCATGTGTACAGTATTCTGTGTGTATTGCATCAACACCAAAGCATATATATATATATATATATATATATATATATATATATATATATATATATATATATATATACACACATACATACACAAACATGTGGTGTGTACCACCCATTACACTTACCATTGTCCACTGTAGAAGGGCTGCTAACAGCAGCCACCATGCACTCACTTGTATGTACCACTCTCAGACCTATCATCCATAGTACAGTTCCAGTGTGCATCAGAACCATACTAGCCTGTCCCTGCATTGATGTTATGGATGACAGGGATGTGGCACGGATATCATCATATGCACAGGGTGTGTTGTTGGTTTGCCAGAGACCTAGGCTGAGCCATATGTTTGACACTATGTGTGTGAGTGAGGAGGTTTAATTATTGATATGGCCATGGTGATGTGGTGTGTGTAGGTATGGGGTTGCCCTAGCTGTGTTTGTACTGTGTGTGAGTATGCATGCACACAGTTCTGCCATGTGGCTGCCCTATACAAGTGTTTATTGGACAGCTGTAGACCATACCAGGCAGGGTGTGCAGTTCCTCACCTCCGGCCACAGGGACGAGAACCGTGCCTGCCAGGGTTTCCACAGGCTCGTCAAGGTACAATATGGTACTCTTCCATGATGATGACATATGTCCGTTGGAACCAGGTCCCTCCTGGGACTGGCCAAGGCCATGTGAACTTGGCCTGCTATGGTGTGGTGTGGACAGCAACCCCCTGCAGTGCTGAGGCTGGTACTGCTACTACAGGAGCGGCTTGGTGTCCTCTCACCACATGCTCAAGCACGGACATTTCACTGTCGAGGAGTCCCACTATCTCACCCAACCATCTATCCATGACCTCTGTAAAATAACGGAGGGCACCTGCAAGACCACGGATGTTGTCAGTAAGAGCTGAATGAGTAGCCCTCTGCAGCCTCAGAGCCTGTCTGGTGTACCATTCCATACATGCTTGTACCTCCGTGACAGCCTGAAACATGCGTCTGGTGGTACCAGATGTGGCACTTCTGCCAGGGGCATGATGACCATCAGCCTCCAGCAAGCACCCCTGTACATCTGCCTATGTGTTACCCCACCGAACATCCGGCTATGGCTGCTGTGTCCAGACACACATGCCATAGATACCACACTGTCCTGTCCCATGCCACCAAATGCCAACTGTCCCTCTGCTATGGCCACTGGTGATGGGTTATGTATAAGCATTGTAACTGTGTGCGCGGATGGGGTGGATAACAGCAGGATGTCAAACGATGGTGCAGCTTTGGCCTCTGACAACCCCACCTGTGCCTCAGCACACCTATCATCATTTTTATTGTCTGTATGGACACCATCAGGTTGCCTGTAGAAGGGACCCTGGCCCATCTCGTCACCTGTGAGGGGAAAACAAGAAATGCACTTTAAGACATCATTGCTTAACAGCACACACACACATACACACACACACACACACACACACACACACACACACACACACACACACACACACACACACACACACACACACACACACTCACATTCCACCATATTACTTACCTGTCCCTGAGTTTATAGACTGTCCCTAGTTTATTCTCTTAAGTTCCCCATCTTTCATCAGTCTTGGATAATTACAGTCAATAATACCAATCATTAACGTATCATTCTTATAATTTCCTAGAAAAGTGGTCACAAAACATGACCTGTTACTCCATTACCCCTTTGACTTGATTGGAGTCGTTTTTTTCAAAGATTCCCTGATGTCATCCAGTGTTCACCCTGGGTTTGTCCAGACATCTTGAGCATGGCCCCCATATGTTAGGGGCTACTACAGTTACTCCATAATGTCATGCACTGGAGTGTCATACGTAACTATTGTTCAGTAGCTGCAAGATCTGTTGCTTTATTAACTTTTTATGTGGACGACAGTAATATTTGGAAACACTCTCTGGTGTTGTCTAGTAATTCCCCAATGCATCTGTAGTGCTGCATACGTGGGTATTCTTTCACCTTTCTGCTGATTGCAATTATAACAGTATCACTGGTGTCTAGTTTTCCTCCCAATGCATGTTCCATGCTACACACCTTATTATACTATCAGCTGTCCTGAGATTACATGTCAGAAAAGTATTCCTTGTGTCTCATGTGCCTGTCCATGTCCATGTATTGCATGATTTCAAAGGGAAGTTGAGAGGTATAAATAACTCTACATTCACACATGTGCATACATGGACACACACACACACACACACACACACACACACACACACACACACACACACACACACACACACACACACATCCTACCTATATCAACCCACCTCCACTCCACCAGATTGCACTTACAGACAACCCCCCCACCCCTCATCCTCCCACACACACTTACAGGTGAGGTTGCACATAGATATTACAAACAGACCTCCCATTACCCATCTGTCAACATGCATGACATATGGCACTCAACAGCATGCAGAGCAGCTATAGTCAATCCCTGCTAGCAACATTATACATCTCTGTGATGCATGGGTTGTGTTAGTAGGTGATGCTTCTTCCCCTGGAACACACTGCACCCATGTATACAGTATTGCTGTGCACCTGTTCAGCACCCTGGCATGTACTGTGCACCATACCTCACAGGTGTACGCACCATTGCTGAATGTGTATTATTGTGTCAGTTATTTTTGCTCTGCTGCTTACAGCCCCTATGTGATTGTCCGACACATACCTGGGATGATATGTGGATTTGTGAATGCCTGATGTCTGATTTACAGAGCTTATCATCAGCAGTGCATGTATGGCCAATACGATACAATTACACTGACCACCTTCATACCCTACCATGACTATGGGGAGTGTACACACCCTTATTGATATGATGCCCTCTTCCTTGATATGCCATGGGACCACATTACTGCATATGTTAACATTACACAAACCTGATATGTGAGATATGACCTGTGCAATCAAATGCAGTGTCAAACAAATGTGTTAGTTGTGCAGATGCTGATTGAGATGCATACACTTTGTGGGTGCATATGTGTGCAAGCCCTTATCATGATGGTTTGTTGCACCTACTGTTATGTAGTGGTATGTATACTACAACAGTCACTATTCCAGGGGTATACTAGCATGGGCCATCTGAATTTGCCAGTATTTGGTCAGTCTGCCCTACAAATGTCCCCCAACTCTGCATGATTGCAAGGTCAACTCATGTGCACATCCCTTGGCGGTCACACAGTGCCGTCACTATTGCTGTGGAGTCAGGGTTATTTCTTCCACAGTTCCTGACCTTGACCGTGTACAGATACAGCCATTTGTAGTGTCCTTTGGATCTCTGCTTCAGTGCACTGTTGTGTCATGATGACACCCCTTCCCCACCCTCATCCTTTTTGCAGATGCTTGACAACTATGGCCTACACATGTGTGTCATTTTGCAGTGTCCCAAACACTGAACACCATGTGTACCAGCCTAGTCCCAGCTAATAAATGGCAAACATACAGGTGTACACTGGCACCGGCAAAGTACAAATGAGGATGGTGGGCCTGAATTGGGGTGAGGTGTTGGTTGTGCAGTACATGTATCTTAATTGATACTGTCTGTAGGCTTACAATGTGGTCTTGGTACACCAGTATACATTGCAATGCATGCCTTTTGGGGACCTTTTCTGTTATGCATACACTACCTGTAGAGAGGCCTGGCTGATGTTTGCTGTGGTACAACCATCCCATCTGATTGCCCTAACTTATGGGTCACACTTATGCAGAGTCCAGGCAATTGCTGACATGGGTACTGCACAGCTAGTACTTGGTAGACATTCCTGCAACTCCCTCAGTGTTGTGGCATGTTACTAGGCAGCCTGCATGACCAGTTTGCAACATGATGTCATCTGTCTTGGATGGCCATCTGTTTATTTTCTACATTAATCCTGTCCCATACATCCTTGCCACATACATGATTGCACTGTTTGCCATGGTATATGCAATGGTGAGGTATGGCTACATGTCCAACTCCTGGGTGCTACCTGTTGCTATATGTGATAGTGCTGAATGGGAGATTTCCCGTACCCTACCTGCAATGCCAACACTCAGATGGCACACACACAACATGCAGGGCACCTTGCTGCCCTGCATACACACCAAAAATTCTACAATGTCACTTACCTGGCACTTCCACTTTAAACCTTCAATGTTCTGAACATCGATGTTCTGGTCTCGATGATCTGAACGTCTATGTTCTGAACATTCGATGATTCAAAGTGGAACTATATATATATATATATATATATATATATATATATATATATATATATATACACACACACACACACACACACACACACACACACACACACACACACACACACACACACACACACACACACACACACACAGGTCTACTTTACATGGTCGACTTTTCACAAAGTCTAATTTCATATGGCCGAGACCATATGATCAACTTTCAGAAAGCCGACCATGTAAAATAAATACAAAAAAACACAACAAACATTTACCTTAAAACTGTTAGCAGGGGGACAAGCACCCCCTGCACCCCCTGTGGGGGACTTCACCCCCTACAACCCCCGTAACTTAAATATGCCAACTCAGAGATCACACTACAGTGCAGAAGAGGGAAAGTTTCTCATTCTGCACTGTACAGAGATAGCGGTTCCCCATGGTCGGCTTTTCAAAAGTCGATCATATTGTCTTGGCCATATGAAAGTCGACTTTGTGAAAAGTCAACCATGTTCAGGTGACCCATCTATACATACAGCTACATGTATAAATACATTTCCTGTACTGTTGAATGACTGTGTTGGATGATATGTTTGTGAAAACATCAGGGCTTTGTATAGCTGACATGGCTTAGTGGCAAATCACTTTGGCTATGGTGTGCAGTGTACTAGGTTTGAGACTTGCAAAGGCTTATTATTTTGTTAAACTTAAAAACTGGCATCGGATACCAGCCGTTCACAAACCAGAGTCTTTTATTCAGTACACGAATTAAACTAACACATAAGTGTAAAAAGTTATAGGTTTCTCTATCTATCAAGCCTTCCATCAGTAAATCATTCAAGCATACTGATATTTTCCTGTAGGCAATATTCACTTCATTAATTGAAACCCTTGTATATTTATTTTCATCTCTTAAAATCTCTAACATTTTTCTGTCACAAGTTATGTGGTCCATCAATACCACCCTCCACCTTTGTCAGGCTTTATCACTCTCAAGTTTTTGTTGTCCCTGCATGTCTGCAAAATTTCTCTTTCATCAATTGTCATGTTGGGTTTTACTTTGTTATATTTGAGTGCTTTCCTTAGTTCATTTTCTACTACCACCTCACAATTTTTCAATTAGGGGTGCAAAGGTGGGTTAAAAGTACTTCTCTTTGTCAATTTATCCTCAGTATTCCTAATTTTTTGTCCACTAAAAAACAATTCCAAATTTTTCTTCCAAATAAACAGTTTGAGGTCCACTATTACATTAAAAACATTTGCTTTTAACCTAGGTATAAAAGTGAAACCTTTTGAAAACAAATCAAAATGTGTTTTATTAACACATTTGTGTAGTTAAAAAATGTTAAAACCATTACATCTGTACTTACATCTCCTTCTTTTAAATTTTTTCCTTGTTGTTCTAAGTCCAATATGTCCTTCCCCATGGTGCCCACCTCATTTGTCTAAAGTTTTTTGAACCATAATTCACATGTTCCTTCTGTCTTAACCTTTCAGACCTACGAAGAGGGGGGAAAATCTGAAGGGTCCTGTATATTCAAATTATTGCCAAAACCATGGTTATCCATTTCATCTTCTACCCAACCTCTATTGTATTCCTCATCATTGTATGTACCTCTATTAAACTGCTTGAGTTTGGGGTAGTGTGTATGAGTGCTATATTCATTTATGTCCCTCTCTATCTTTTTAATTATTTTGAACAATGCATATTTAAAGCACTGTTTACATTTAAATATTGTGCCAGAGGACCAAGGGTATGCAAGGACCCCAATAATGTAAAACAAGGCCCAGAGTTCCATAAATACCTGGTGGGAGCATTTGAAAGATGTGGGACAGATATAATGAGAGTCATATTAAAAAATAATGAATTAGAGATGGAAAAAGTTTATGTTTTAATAGAGCGTACTTACTCTAAGTCGGAAATCCATGAGCCCTCAAATGGAAACAGTAGGACTGAGATCCCCACCCATGGGCAGTCACCACTGCACCTTCACAGCCCCAAAGGTGGCTGTGCTGGGGGCTGGGTAGGAGGGGAAGGCTGACCCTCTACATGTGGTCCTCAAGCTGGCATAGCAGATCTCCAAACTCCCTATGGAGCTCGCTACGCAGCAGACCCAGGACCTGACGATGGATGACAGTATCCTGTCTGTGCCTGCTCCCGGGGGGGGGGTGAGCCCCTTCCCCTGAGGCAGATCCACCCAAAGGTGGTGCAGGACCAGCAAACAAGGAGGTCCCAGGGTGGGCTCCAGACATGCTGGTGCCCGGTGCCATGGCCAGATGACGTGGGAGAGGTGGGTCCACAGGGACCGGCCTTCCCAAACATGCTACGGTGTTTCAATTTTAAAACATATCTGGGTTAGAAATTGCTAACGCATTCCAGGATTAGGTACAACAGCATACATAGATATTCCCATTAACCCAAAACACCAGATATGGAACAGTTGCATAGCAAACAGAACACATGCATATATGGAACCACAGTGGCCATTACAACAGCATGCAGACACATTGATGGCATCATGCCACCAGTGTGGGAGTATTTCAACATGGTACATGCATAGAAAAAAAAATCAATATTTATCAAACAATAGGACATATGTGCCAACAATCGATTTAATTGTACACATACCCACTGAGTTGTTTTTAGATTATTGTTGCAGATATGGTGTGGGGGGGATGTCAATTAACAACTTGCATATCCCTGTAGTTCTCATTATTTTCTTAGTCAGTGTTGTAATCTGTACCTTACAGGTATTATTACACTACCCTATGGCCTTAGTTTGGACAGTGGTATGGTTGTAGACAACTATATACATGAACTGTGTTTTACCTGCAGTATACACCTCTTACCCTGTATACCTGTGGAGGTATTGTTTGTTAACAATACCTGACTCTTTCTGCGCATATTCCAGATTCCAGGTTGATGTTATGTACATACCTCTCCATCTTTTATTGCACACACTCTGGACAAGTCTTGACAACATACAGGTGAAACTGGGGCATATTTTGACTATTGCCCCATAAACCTTTGGTGAGTTGCTACAATGACAGGCTTGTTTTCATATACGTTTTCCGAATATTTACAGGTCTGACAGTCAGTTATATGACATTAAATGCTGCCTAAATGTCAGAGATCATCACAATGATATACCAGGGGAACAGGGTAACAGGCAGCAGATATGAGTCAATTATCTGGACATTCTGGACAAATCAGTACAGTTGAGGGGTATGATTCTGCATACAGCTTACTACCACTCCCAGGATTTGAACCATGGCTATGTCTGCTAAAAAATAAAACAGGGTACATCACAGTTGAGTGTGCTATATAGATATTGCTGTGTATCTCTTTTCTGATTTCTGTCTATAAGTCTCCCATGGTTTTACAATCTGTCCTTGTAATTACAACACTCTTATACAGGGTTTCCTAGACAGTTTTATTATATAGTACTGTATGGATTACTGTGATGAGTAATACCTTATTATTCAGAGAAACTGCAACACTAACACTGCCATACAATACCAGACTAAACAGTATCAGTCCAGGATTTAAATCTTTTATTTCTAGGCACAGTTTTCATATCTGACAGACCTGTGGGGGGAATGTTTGTTAACACTACCTGAATTTTGCCACACATATTACCAGATTCCACATTATTATTATGCACATAGATCTCACTCTGTTACTGCACACTCTCTGGCTATAACTTCACAACATGGAGGTGGAGATGGGACATACTTTGCTTATTACTCTCATACCAATTTGGTGATTTGCAAGAGTGACTGGTTTGTTCTTATAGATATAGTTCTGACAGTTATGATGTCTGACAATCAGTTGTATCTCATTATTTGCTACCTAAATTCTGGGATCATCCCACTGATTTACCAGGGGGACAGGGTGACAGGCAGGTGAATTACACCAATTATCTGGACTTTCTGACACTATCTATACAGTTGTGGGGTATGATTCTGCATACAGCTTACTACCACTCCCAGGATTCGAACCATGGCTGTGTGTGCTAAAAATGCAACACTTCACATTTCAGTTGAGTGTGCTGTTTGGATTATGTTGTCTATCTTTTCACTGTTTTCTGTCTAAGTCTCTCTCAGTTGCACAATATGACCTCTTATGATTACAACAGTCGTATACAGACATTCCTACACATTTTATTTATATAGCACAGTGTGGGTGACACTGCTTAATACAACAGTACTATTAAGAGAATGCAACACTACATTACCATATGATACCAGAGTAAACACAAGCAGTCCAGGAGTTAGACCTTTATTGCCAGGCTGTTATCCTTTTATTTACATACAACCTATATGAGACTCTTCCTGCCATATTGTCTGGTTTATTTAGTAGATGCCATATACAATACAGGTTTTATACTGGCAATTAACTTTCTACTACTTTTAGATTTATTTCTTAAGACAGTACATGCAAGACTATTACTAACCTGCCTCGTGACGCAGCCTCTGCAGCCTACAGGCATGGGCTTCTGGATTCACAGCCCACTCTGCTGTTGCTGTCAAAGACATAAGAGGAATATTTAGCCAACCTCACTATAAAGTAAAATGATCAATTTCAACACTTGGCTAAGCTTCTTGTGTCATTCAAAGGGGATCCAGTGTCTGTCAGCCTGGGAAGACATGCTCGACAAGCCGTGTTGCTTTGCAAGAGACGGCTTGCACTGTCACCCCTTGGCTTTCGAATACTGACCAAAGCTCTTGCTGCCCCCATAGTGCCTTCTTTAGGCAAGGCTCAAAAGTCAAACCCACCTCTGTAAACAGCACAATTAACAAAAAACTGAGGGTTATGCTACTCAACGTCAGGAGTTTAAATCTCAAAATGCACGTGCTCGAAGCACTCCTCAGTATGGCGAACATCGACATCTGTGCAGTAACTGAAACCGGGTTCACGGCTCCAGAGAGCACCCCAGCACTACTGGGCTACAACTCATACCACACGTTTTGGCCACAGAACACGGACCGAAACACAAAAGGAGGGAGGTGTATCCATATTCATCAAGGATACCTACACCTCCAGGTTAGTGGCGCAGCATGATACCTCTGAGATCATCCATGTGCAACTAACATCGGGCAAATCTGCAATGCAAATTGTGGCCTGCTACAGATCACCCTCCATGACCCAGGACCACCACTCCACCTTTCTGGAGACACTGGAAAACATGAAGGTCCTACCGAACACCCTGATATTGGGCGATTTCAATTACTCTACCATTCATTGGAAAACTACTCGAGTACAAATTCCCAGGCCCAGTGCTTCCTGGAATTCATCAACTCAAATGCCCTGAATCAGCTGGTAAACTCCCCTACCAGAGGAGAAAACATATTGGACCTGGTCATCACCAACATGGGAGACAGGTGTTCCACACCGGAGGTCAACCCTCACTGGTTAGATCAGACCATGGCTAACCAAGTTTGCCAATGACTGCAAACTGGGAGCCAAAACTGACTCTCTGGCTGACACGGACATCCTCCAAAAGGGCCTTACTGAGACGGACACCTAGTGTCAAAGTCATGGCCTCAAGCTAAATGCCAAAAAATGCATAGTCATCTCATTTGGGAAAAACAAAACTCCCACAAATTACCACATAGGTGGCAGCCCCCTTAATACAGAAGAGGTAATAAGAGATCTGGGGACCCAGGTAGATAGTAATCTCTCCTTTGACAATCATATTGCCAAAGTAGTTAGGAAATCCTTCTATATGGCCCAGCTAATTACTAAAGGGTTCGCATCTAGAAATAAAGAGGTTATAGTGCCCCTCTGCTCATCACTCATTAGACCCATCATAGAGTACAATGCCCCATTTGGGATGTACCTCACAAGACACTTCCAGCAGCTGGAAAGACCACAAAAGTACCTCACCAAGAGGATTACTGGCCTCAAACATATGTCCTATGCAGCCCAACTGAAAAAACTCCGGCTGTACTCGGTGGCATATCACTTACTCAGAGGTGATCTCTGCCTGACTTACAAAGCCACGTCCAACACAGAATTGATGGACATGCTCCACCTAAAGAAATCCAAGTCACTGCGAGCATGCGCTCTAGTGAGCTAAACCTCACCACAACAATAAATAGATCATGCTGGAGGGATAGATTCCTGTCACAGAGACTCCCCATGCTTTGAAACAAAATTCCAGATTACATCAGGCAGAGCCCCTCACTAACACTCTTCAAGAGAAACCTTGACGAGTGGATGGGTAATAGAATATACACTCCTGGGATCACTTCATTGACTCTGCTTGACAGAGGATCAGTTAATTAATCAATGGGGTGGCGAAAGCTGACACACTCTGGCTAGGCTTATAAATGCCCTTGGGTATATAGGCTAGTACCTACCTATGAACCTATGAACCTATACCTCTCCATAATATACATGAACTGGGAATTATTAAACAGGTAGTAGGATGAGTACTTACACATGGCTGGGACATCTCCCAACTTCCTAGCTTCTTGGATCCACTGATCCAAGAGCTTCCTTTTCCTCCATTTCAGGTCAGCAAAGTGATGCCTGACCTGCTCACCAGTTCAAGGGATGCCAGTGGCACTGGTGAGGTCACAGACGAGACAGTCCCAGGCTTCCACTTTATATCGGGTACCCTGGTACTGGCTCTCCAGCAGTCTCTGTTCATGGTCTTTAATGAGGAGTCCTGCCCTAACTTTGGACTCCTGGATGCTCCAGGAAGCTCAATCCTTCTCCCACATCGGCCATAGCGCCTACAGGAGGAAGCTGCAACCAGTTATGAAATGTATTCCTTCCTGTGAGATTTAAATAGGGCCAATTTGCCACACTTTGCCATGATTGGACAGTATTGAAAATGCTATGGTATGGGAAAACCTGCTTACCTAAGGTTGGCATTGCTTAAAGGGGTATGCCAATGGGCAGATTGATTTAACTGGGCTACACATTGCTTACACCTAGTAAGCAGGGGTGTACAATGCTTAGCGTTGCTTATTTTTAAATTTGCACACTATTTGCTGTTTATCATTAATTTATCATTCATTACATGTTATATATTTGTTTAGTATCTGTGATCCATGTGTATGTACACTGTATGGGGTCCTTGTGCTTATTGGGGGATTTCACCACTTTATTACAATGACACCTCACATCTGGACTTAATGCAGTATTCCAGTTCACATGTATATGTTATGTAGTAGGTTATGCAACATAAAACTATTTATAGATTCCTTTCACATGTAAATTGTGATTTTGTTATAGTGAGGATCTGTTTGGATATACCTCAATTTTATGTACAACTGTGATGGCTTACTGGTTAACTGCTGTGACTATAATGTACAGAGTCCTGGGTCCAAGACCTGGAAGGGCTGTTTATTTTCTTGCTGGGAAGAACAGGTGCTGTTGGATACAGAGTGATTAAGGCACTTTTAAGCAGTTGTAAGCAGGTTTGCGCTGGTTTCCAGGATGGTAAGCAATGCTAACTTCTGGTTAAGTATGCTTACAGAGAGTTAGCTTCAAAATTGCTTAACCTGTGTGTGCATTGCTTACCCCCATGCAAACAGGCTTAAACCCACTTACTATTGCTTAAAAGTGCTTACTCCCACTTACCCTCACACTAATTTAGAAGGAAATGAAACATGGGTCATACACACACACACACACACACACACACACACACACACACACACACACACACACACACACACACACATACACACACACACACACATACACACACACACACACAGCTCACTAGATGCGACCATCAATAGCAACCCTTTGTATTACAGTTTACACCTTGGATATTTTCTTGTGATCACATAAATGAACAAATAGATAATGACCTAGATGTGTGTATTTCAGCACCAAGTAGTGCAACCCATTCCCCACCCCATGATCTGTCAACTTAGCTCAAAAAATCAGAGTCAGAAATATCAAATGAAGAACAGACTTTAAATACTGCTCGTACGCATTTAAAATTGCTAGCATAATAGGTTTTGCATTAGAAAAATGCAACATTTTGTCAAAATCAGGGATATCCATGCACATGTACATGCTGGGAGTGAATGAGGTTAATGTGAGGTGATAGGAATGAAAGAGGTAATTATGGCAGTCTGTTGTAAGAAAGTGGACACCGAAACAGGGTGGCATATAAGGAATGTTACTGTCCACACCCTAGAATTAGAGACACTGAAATACCCTTTAAATCTTGCAACAAACAAGCGTAAATCTGTGAGGAGCATAAATGCCTAAAATTAGATACCCTATGCAAACCCCTATTAAATATTATAATCTACCTGCTACCTGGGTGATCTACACCAGGCCATTATTATGTTTGGTGAACAGTTCATGTGAAATGAATATACAGATATACAGATATATATATATATATATATATATATATATAGATATATATATATATATATATATATATATATATATATATATATATACATATATATATATATATATATATATATCTATATATATATATATATATATATATATAGATAGATAGATAGATAGCTATAGCTATATTTTTTTGTATTGTTCGACAGACCATTTTCTTCTAATATATAAATATTTTGCTGAAGAAAACATTTCTTGAAAATTGTGGAGCGAGATATTAAATACTTGTTTTTATAAATACCTTATTTTGTCTATTTTCTCAAGGTCTATTGTGATATCAACTCAGCACACCAAACAAGTATCTGATACTTCTGCTTTTAAGTCTTCCAAATAACTTTCTGTCCTGTCATAAAAAGCTCCATAAACGCACTTGAATGCATGAATGTTAATATTGTTAGCTGTGGCATTCAAATTCTGTACTTTGCCTTTAGAATCTGAGTAGATAGTAGCTTTTATATGCAATCCTTTACTTGGTTTAGAATAGCATGACTGCGGTGGTGGTGGTGCTGCGGTAGCATTGTCACCTCATAGTACGACATTGTCCTGTTCGATTCTCAGCTAGAACATCTTCTGTGTAGAGACATGCATGAATGGGCGTACCTTCATTGAAGGTTGTGCGTCAGGGCCAGCAACTCAGCACGTAAAAAAATCTACTGCCAATCATTAGCAGACCAGAGTTTCGCTGTGGCGACCCCTAACTGGGAAAAGCCGAAAGACACAACAACTTGGTTTAGAATAGCATGTTAATTTGTAATCACAGGAGATAAATAATTAAAGGCAGTAACAGCTATGTCAATGGATAAGTAGGTATATTTACTGTAAGTGTCCAACAATCTTGACTGTTTGTCAAATGGAGGTGTGATTAAGGGTGTAAGCTTCATTGTTTGAGAGGAATGGGAGAGAATGATATAGAAAAAGGAAGTTCTTTTTTGATGGTATACAAGTCCTGTCAAGAGATCTACTATTTCATTAATTTTAACCAGTAAAAGTCAATCTCTTAGTCACTGTTTTTGGAATATTTTAATGTTAGTCAGCTCCTCTGTGAGATCATAGTTGTGCAAGTCAGATTTTCCCTGAGGCCTCATGACCACAGAGTTAGTGTGTATACGTAAGGGAGTATGGGGCAAAATGGGTCTTGCCCCCTGCAAATTGATCAAACCCACAGCTTTAGTATGTACATTGTTTCATAATTCTGACATATTCATTTTAGTGTTGGGACTTTCTTCAAGAACTCAAAGTGAATCTGTCTCCTTTACCTATTTACCACTTGCCTACCTGTTCTAACTCATGTAGAGCTCCTTGTACCACCTGCCTACCTGTTCTAACTCATGTAGAGCTCCTTGCATAAAAAAAAATATTTACTGAGCTAATAGTAGCCTAATCAAAATTACACCTCTTAAGAATACAAGCAAGGTAAGCCACTACATTTGAGGTCCTACTTTTTAAATTGGAATATTCCAACCCTGCCACAGCCTTACATTCTGCTCAAAATTTGCACATCCTCCAAAGACCGAAAATAAAATCTTATATTTCAGTCATCTTAACTCTTCACAGAAGCATCACTTCCTTACAATGAACAAATGTAACTGACTTCTGGTGGAAACTAGAGACACTTTCTTTCTTAATATACTAACATTCAAACTACTAAATTAGCACCTTGTCCTCGACTTGAACATATTCTGCTACGCAGGTGTTCAACATATCCACTGAGGAAAAGAGATGATAACCCACTGTTATACCAGCTAGCAAGAGCAGAAAGACCCTTCTCCAATCTATTTCTAGAACACCGGAGCAAAATACCACCAGAGATTAGGCCAGCCCCCACCCTTAAAGACATTAAGAATTCACTTAGGAAGCATGCAAAGAAAATGTTAGAATGTCATTGCTTTGACAGTCATGGCTAAGTTACCTCACCATACTAAAGGATGCATATTTAATATGCTAGTTGCTTAGTTCCAACTACTGACTAGGGCAGCTATTGTTTCATAGCTCCTAATAAATAACTTTACAACTGTCCTAAGCACACTATATCTTTCTTATTCTTACAAAAACTATCCATAAGCATATTTATCTATACCTCTCTGCATCATATGCTTGTAGTTGTTACCTTGCTCTGTGTGTTTTTACTTGGAAAATCATCTCTTTCTCCTTTATCTCACTGTTTTATGTGCTCATAATTGATCATTACTGTCAATGTTTAGTCTCCTTGTGTTAAAGATAATATTACATGGACTCTACATTTGAGAGTATTTATGGCAATTGTTATAGTCTCATTGTTTCAAGTTTTCTGTGCCTTTTGGCCCAGGTTATGCCTGAAAAGGGCCTCCACACCAGTATGCTTACCTGGTTAGCAATTGTATAAATAAATGAATACCTGATGGAGCCCTGTAAATCCTGTCTACTCTTGGGTTTTAATAATTCACCTTCCTAACATTTTGACAGTTTGGAGCAGACAAGTGAATCAAGTTTTGCTCTGCTAATCACATTGTCTGCAAGTATATTTTCTTTAGGGGAGAGGGTCTCCTGTCAAACATGCAAAAAATTCATGCATATAGTTTAGATTTTGTCATAAGGTCTGAGTCTGGAAAAAAAGAGACTGCCTGCTCCTCTTTCAAGGCTATTGGAGATGGACTTAGTTATTTTTTTCTGTTCCCATCTATACACTTTAAAACTACTAATGAAGACTGTCTTGTTTCTATGCAGAATTAAGCCAGTGCTGGTCTGTGCTAGGGACTTATACCAGCTGTTGCTTGGACAGTGTGGCCTTTTCAACAATTGCTTTTAACAAGAATGGTATATCATAATTGGGGAAATGTAGTAGTGAATAACTCCAAAAGTGAAATTACCTTTTTAGGAAATATAAATGTAGGGTTTTCAGCAGTAACATACTTACTGACTGTGCAAAGTCTATTCCCACAACTGTAAAATTATTCATGTAGAATCAGTTGAAGGTAATGCCACTGGAGTTGTTTTCATTTTTTCATATGTTGAAGCATTTGAGTCATAGGTTCTTCCTTAACTACCTTAGTGATTGACTTTGGTACCATGTGTTGTGAATTTTATTGTGGATATGCCTTCCTGTGTTGAACAGACTGAAGGATGATATCTTCTAAAACCATCTGTAAATGAATGTCTTTGTGAATGCTTGTCAGAGTTCCCCTTATTCACCTGTGTCTTTTCCTTCCTGCATCTGCTTCCTTCTCAGTCATGTGAGTCTTCTTGTGTTTTGGAGTTTTTTATTAGCATTCTTTTCTAGCTACTTTAACTTTTCTTTACTTAAGCAAGAAGGTGCATTTTTTTAAATCTCTTACTCTATTGACTGTTAAACTTATGAGAGATACCACAGGATTTTAAGTTACGTTCAGGCCATAAGCAAGCACTACATATAGCAATCTGAGTATTACAAACTCACTTGATAATTGATTTGGAAGAAGAAATTGATTTTCTACACTTTTTGCTAAAGAAGTAGCCAAATGTGAACAACACAAACATTCTGGCACAAGAATGAGTGAGCAGTGGCACTCAGACATCATGAAGAACTGAAAAGTGTGCTACTAATATTACTTCTCTATGGGAACCTTGCTCTATCAACATCATTACTTTCTTAAGCATGAGACCAATATTTGCCTTTGCAAGGAAGAAACATAGTTCTGAAAAACTGAACGGACCAAGAGGCATCAGAAAGTGGGTAAACCCAAATGTATTGATTTAGTATCACAAAAGCCTTCCCCTAAAAATAATCTCCCCATTTTGCTTGGTAACAGCAATCCCCTTCCATATACCTTAAAAGTGATGATCTTTTTATGAAAACTGGCCATATTCTGTTTATTTTATTTAATTCTATTTTTATTTATTTTCTTTTTATTTCATTTTTATTTGTTTATTCACTTTTGTTGATTAGGTGAGTCCCATTAGCTATGGCCTAGGATTCCTACTGACTGGAAATAATTTGGTTAAGACATCACGGAAATTCACTGCTTAATAGGTGGTGCTGCTGTGGTGCTTCCAGTTGGGATTGTGTGGGATTGCAGGACATCAGGGAACAAGACAGGCAAGCTATGACATGGAAGATACTAATCTGAATATGAGTAGTGTTATAGTGGGCTTGGACAAAGAAGTTATTTTAGCCAAAAGTGGATTGACCACTTGCCACACAAGCCTGAAAAAGTTCTAACAGATAGAAGTGATCTACATTAAAAATGTTTCTGAATGTTGGTAGAAAAGATTTCTAAGGAAATTTGGTGACTTGTGTTAACTTTTTTTCTTTTTTGATACTACCATGAAATGCTTTCAGGAAGTTTTAGCAATTATTAATGTATAATGTTTAGTTTAACGTTTGGTTTAGTTTTCACATATCCTGGAATCACACAGCTTGATGTAGGGCAGCATTGTGTCGAATGTGTATGGAGGAAGGGGTATTTAGCAAGTAAACATGCTAATTGTCTTTTACAACACAGCTACCCTAGTAAACTACTCCCATGCTTTAAAACATGCTTTTAAACAGGTTTAAAACAGATATATAATGGAGTGGTGAATTTCACACTTTATTCTGTTTTTTTTTCCAACTACTATTTGGATTGCTAGTTTATGTGTTTTTAATAAAAAGATTTGACTTGAACTAGCTTGTGCTTCCCTACTTTCATTAGTAGATTTATACTTTGGAAAGTTTTTAAAGAAAACATTTCTACCACCTGTTATTAGGTGGGATATTCATAGCATGTTTTTTATTAGGTGCCTGAACTCTAAGGAAATCTAGAGAATCTTAAATCTTCCACACAGAGAAGTTTCCTTATTGTTTAATAATATAATAGTATTTACCCATATTATCTCTTCATAGTTATGCAAATGCATAATGTTTTGATAGACATATCAGTATCCTCTGTTATTAGAAATATGTATAAACCTTAGTCTGTATATGTAACACTGATGTATTAAGAACTCTGCATGTGTTATACTGTATCTATGTGTTACTTCTCTGTTGTAATGTTTTGATATATCGTACAATTGTCCTGCTGTAAATGTGAAACTTTTCTCTCAGGCCCTCCGCTGAAAAAGGAACTGTATCCAATCGGACTTTCCCGGTAAACAAATGTAAAATACAATAAATAAAAAATAAATAAATAGTATTAGAACCTGCTGAATGTCCTCAGTAAACAGGTGCCTGGAAGGAATTATAACCCTATCATCCAGGCAGTCACTTAAAGCTGATTGATGCTGGGGTGTTTCAAACATCCTTGTTCTTGTGCAAGTAGATCGAAGCTGTGAGAAAGCTTGTGGTAATTGCCCCTGTCAATTTCTAAAACAAGGGAGAACCACAGTTGCCTGGGCCAGAAGGGTGTCACCACAATGATTCTGCAGTGTTCCTTCTGAATATTCAGAAGTACTCTGGATATTAGTGGAAAGGGTGGAATACAGGAACTTTCCTGTCCAAGAGAAAGAAAAGGCATCTGTCTTCCAGGCCTTCTTCTATGGAGTGTGAACGAAAAACACGCTGGTTATACACGGCAGTACAATTGCAATACAGTATTTAAATTGATTTTAGCTGTGTTGCAGGAATATTAACTGAACTGGAAGTTTTGACTCTGCTCTTCAGTTAGTCCCACCCACACTCCCTGTTTTTGTTTTGGTGTTAATCTTAGTGGCCTTGAAACTGCCCGCCCCTCTTGTAAATTTGTGTTTGGATACTCCTTCTGGGCCCATCTCATTTGCTCACTCAACTGAGTGCAGTGAGATCATATTCTGATGTCAGGCACTCCTACTGTGTACAAAGAGAGCATCTGAGAAACAGAAAAAAAAATTAAGCTTGTTTCCTGCTTTTCCTGTTAAGTGGTATAGACTATTTGTAGGCTTCTGAGCCCCAAAGCCCTTCTGTGTTGGAGGGAAGCCTTCTAGCTTAGTTTTATTTTCTTATAACTAGCCAATTTTCTAGTTTCAGCACTCAAATCTGTTTCTTTGATCTCAGCACTTGTTCAGAAAAAAAAAAATTTCATCTGCTTTTACTGTACTTGTGTTTCTACCTACTTTATTTTACTTTTGCATCATCTTAAAAGTACTCAATTGTATTTATTACTGCTTGGTGTAACTCATTCTAAGCCTTTCGGTTTAAACACTTGGGCTTCGGACCAGTTGTTTTGCACTGAGAGGGTTTGTGGTCTGCACTGTAGTGGCAGAACAGGTAGCTTACATCCTTCTAGGTTGGGAACTGCTGATTGAGGGCTCAGTGTCTGTTATTCTAAAAGTGTATTAATTCTGGTTTAAGCACTTGGGCTTTCAGGCCAGTAATTTTACATTAAGAGGGTTTGTGGTCTGCACTCTTGTGGGAGGAGAGGCTGGACTCTGCCCTTCTGAGCTGGGAATTTCTGGTTAAAGGCTTATAGTGCATGCATATCTGAACTGCTTCTTACTGAAGTTGGTGCGCCTTGTTTGCTGTGGCATAGACTGGATTCGGGCCTGCTGGATCTAGCTTTGTCTGTGTAACTTCAGCACTAATCCAGGCATTCTCTAAAGTATTCAATTGTATTTATTACTGCTTGGTAGTAACTTGATTAAAGTGTAGCTATCATTCTAAGTCTTTTGGATTAAACACTTGGGCTTCAGACCAGTTGTTTTACATTAGGAAGGTTTGTGGCATGCACTGTGGTGGCAGGACAGGTAGCTTTCATCCTTCTAAGTTGGGAACTGCTGATTGAGAGCCCAGTGTCTGTTACTCTTAAAGTGTATTAGTTCTGGTTTAGGCACTTGGGCTTCAGGCCAGTTATTTTACATTAAGAAGGTTCGTGGTCTGCACTCTTGTGGGAGAAGAGGCTGGACTCTGCCCTTCTGAGCTGGGAATTTCTGGTTAAGGGTTTATAGTGCCTAAATATTTGAACTGTATCTTACTGAAATTGGTACACCTTGTTTGTTGTAGCATAGACTAGATCCAGGCCTACTGAATCTAGCTTTGTTTATATGCTTGTTGTTTGTTTGCTTGTTATTTCCCTGGAACGCTAATTCCACCTAATACGCGGCTTCTCAGCGCTTCTGTGGATCACTAGTGATATCTGCATTGCTTACTGTACTTATTTCCTTGTTTCACTTGAAAGAAAGTTACTGTTTGTCGTTTTTGCATTTAAGTTACCTGTAACACATTGCACTTAAGTTACCTGGCACTTGCTCACTAAAGCAATTATATAAGTCAGCACTAAAAATTAAAAGCACTACACCCTCACTCCCCACTGGCCCTTGTTTTCAATTATTAAGGAATTCCCAATATTATTCTAGCATGTCCAAAGGTCAGTTGTCAATCGCCTCTCCGGTCCAGCTGGTGAATCTGGGAATCTTGAGGCAATGTTACAACTGCCTCATGTACACAGACAACCCTCTCCTCCTCCCAACAAATTCCAACACATGTGAGAGATGCAACCATACAGCCAAACTGGAGGCTAAGCTCTCTCAACTCAGTACTGGCATAACCAGTCAGGAGGAGAAGGAAACCACACTCACTACAATTCCAGTCTCACATAGACCTACCACGACAGCAAACCAAACACATAATCACACAAAAACATACTTGGAGGCTCTAAATAAAGATCTGCCTAAGCAGCAGAGACCTCCAAAGCAGACACCCAAGCAACCGCTACCCCAAAACAAAACACGTGCAACACATATCTCACAAAGCCAGTGTGCCGAACAGTCACAGCCCTTAAGACTAAACAACACACCTGATACACTTGTAATAGGTGACTCTATCGTCAGGCACACTGACGTCCCGCTCACCCAGCTGAACAAGGAGAGGGTCATGGTGAGCAGCCTGTCGGGCGCTAGGATCTGCCACATAACACAAGCACTCAGGTCACTCCAAGGCAAGTACAAATATGACTCTGTCATTGTCCATGCTGGTGTGAATGACCTGAGACGTACCTCCCTGGACTACATGAAAAGAGACATAAAGGAGCTCTCTGAGCATGTAGCCCAGGCCGGTATGACCCTGACCTTGAGTAGCATCTTACCCTCACCAAGAATGATGCCACAATATGAAGACAAGATGATCAAGTTCAACAATTGGCTTAAGTACTGGTGTCATTCAAAGGGGATCCAATGCCTGTCAGCTTGGGATGATATGCTCGACAAGCCACGATGCTTCGCTAGGGACAGCTTGCACCTGTCACCCCTGGGCTTTCGGATATTGGCAAAGGCTCTTGCTACCCCCATAGTGCCTTTTTTAGGCAAGGCTCAAAAGGCAAACCCACCTCCATAGGTATCACAAGGGATAAGAAACTAAGAGTAATGCTACTCAACGCCAGAAGTCTAAACCTCAAGATGCACACACTCGAAACTCTCCTTAGCATGGAGAACATCGATATCTGTGCAGTAACAGAAACCTGGTTCAGGGCTCCTGAGAGCACCCCAGCACTACCAGGTTATACCTCATACCATGCTTTTCGGCCCCATAACTTGGACCGAACCACAAAAGGAGGGGGAGTATCGATATTCATCAAAGATACCCACACCTCCAGGTTGGTGGCAAAGCATGAAGCATCAGAGACTATCCATGTGCAACTAACAGTGGGTAAAACTGCCTTCCAGTTTATAGCCTGCTCCAGACCACCCTCCCAAACCCAGGAACCCCACTCGGCCTTCCTTAGAACACTGGAAAATATGAAGGTCTCTCCAAACACCATTATATTGGGCGACTTCAACTACCCAAACATAGACTGGGAGCATTACTCTAGCTCCAACACCCTAGCCCAAAGGTTCCTAGAATTTATAAACTCAAATGCTATGGAACAACTTGTTACCACTCCCACAAGAGGGGAAAACATACTGGACCTGATCATCACCAACATGGGGACTCTATGCTCCAGACCAGAAGTGTATCCCTCACTGGTAAGATCAGACCATAAACTAATCTCACTGGATATTCACATCCCGACCCCACCCCTGCCCAGAAAACCACAGTGAAAAACTTCTCTAAAGCAAATTTCACACTCCTCAAAACCGAGGTGGAATCCTTCAAAGCCCCGGCCTGTGGAAAATATGGCCCAGACCGCAGAATCCTTTATAAACGCATTCTATGAACACCTTCAGGAATGCATGGATCATGCGATCCCAAATAAAACCAAGACCCAATCCTCCAAAGGCAGACGTCCTGTCTGGTGGACCCCAGCCATAAACAAACTATACAATAGAAGGAGGAAGCTACTAAATGATAGAGCAAAATCCCAAAAGGGAAGGCATCACTGATCAGTATTAGCAGAAAACTATGGGCACTCATAAAATTGTCTAAGGCCAGCTTCGAGAGAAAAATTGCACAGGACACTAAGGATAATCACAAGGCTTTCTTTAGTTATGTTAGGAACCTGGGTGGTAATTCCCAGATATGCTCAGAATTAGTCCAAAATGACAAAAATACACTGAACCCACAGACATTGCCAACATCCTAGCTGACAGGTTCAGCGCAAACTCCCCTCCCCACCAAAGGGCAAATATCTATCCCAGCAGAGTGCTGCCCCCCTGACATCTCAGATGCTCAGGTAAGAGCCACCCTCTCCAAAGCAAAAAACACAGCATCAATGGGACCAGACAGTGTCCCGGGCTGCGTCCTACATGAACTCCAAGAAGAGCTAAACCCAAACATAAAACTACTGTTCAATCTTAGCCTTACTACAGGATATGTGCCCAAAGAGTGGCGTACAGCAACAGTGGTCCCTCTCCATAAAGATGGTGCCTCAATGGATCCTGGAAACTATCGCCCCATAAGCCTGACTAGCTTGGTCTGCAAAGCTATGGAAAGGATCATCATGGACCTCATAAATAAAGATATTGGGGACCTACAGACACTGGATCCTACCCAGTTCGGCTTTGTTAAGGGCAGATCCTGCCTCTTAAACCTGGTTGATTTCTTTGAAACAGTCACCAAGGCCATTGACGAGGGGAAAGTGGTCCACACAGCCTACCTGGACCTCGCAAAAGCTTTCGATACAATACCCCACTCGGGCATTATAGATAAGCTCACCAGCTTAAATATAAACCCCTATGTCACTAGATGGATTGCAAACTGGCTCAAGGACAGAACCCACATGGTTAGAATTGCTGGAGCCATGTCAGACTCCAAACCAGTTACAAGTGGTATCCCACAAGGCTCAGTCCTGGGACCTCTCTTGTTCAGTTTATATTTCTCGGAGGTACAGGCCAACATGGAAGGACTGTGGCTGACCAAGTTCGCAGATGACTGCAAACTGGGCGCCATAATCGACTCGCCAGCCAACACAAGCATCCTCCAAAAGAGCCTCATAGAAACAGACAACTGGTGCCAGAGCCATGGCCTCAAACTAAATGCCAAAAAGTGTATAGTCATCCCCTTTGGCAAAAACAAAGTGCCCACAAATTACCACATAGGTGGTAATCCATTAAGTACAGAAGAAGTAATTAGGGACATGGGGACCCAAGTTGATAGCAATCTCTCATTTGACAACTACGTGGCCAAAGTGGTTAGGAAAACATTTTATATAGCCCACCTAATCATGAAGGGATTCACATCTAGATCAGGGGAGGTCATCGTGCCTCTTTACTCATCCCTCATCAGGCCCATAATTGAGTACAATGCCCCTTTTGGGATGTACCTTACCAGACACCTGCAGCAACTGGAAAGACCCCAAAAGTACCTCACCAAGAGGATCAAAGGGCTCAAACAGATGCCATATGCTGCCCGGTTAAAGAAACTCCAGCTCTACTCAGTGGCATACCGCCTGTTCAGAGGCGATCTGTGCCTGATGTATAAAGCCATGTCCAACCCGGAATTAATGGACATGCTGCACCTCAGAAAATCCAAATCCCATCGAGCTCTGGCTCGAGAGACTTGAACCTCAGCAATGAAATAAATAGGACATGCTGGAGGGACAGATTCATAACCCAGAGGCTCCCTTCACTCTGGAATAAAATCCCAGTCCAGATTAGGCAGAGTCCCTCATTGACTCTCTTCAAGAGGAATCTTGATGAGTGGATGGGAGATCGTAGGTTTACCCCGGGTATCACTTCAGTGTCACTGTTAGACAGATGCACAGTATACTAACCTTGAAAAAGGGCATAGCAAAATAAATTTAAAATGGGTGGCGAAAGCCAAACACATTCTGGCTAGGCTTATAAATGCCCTAGGGCAGATAGCCTAGTATGAACCTATGAACCTATGAACCTATAAAAACTTTAATCTTCGATAGCAGAGAAGTAAGCGCTTTCACAACCAATAACAGTTGCTTCTTCTATGGAGTCCTGGAATAAAATCTTGCCAGTTGATTGCTTAGACAGGAGGCAAAAAGGTCTACTTAACGAACTCCCCACATAAGGATTATATCTTGGAAGATCACCTGATCTAGTTTCTTATTGTGAGGTTCTGCCCTGGTCCTGCTCGGACTGTCTACCACACAGTTTTGCTCTGATAGAATGTCGGATGCCTGCTAACTTGGCTAGCTTACAAAGAGATATGACTTGGTTTCCTCTTATTTATTGATGTACCACATGTTTGTGGTATTGTCTGTAACTGCTTGAAGAGGTCCTGGTGACCAAATATTTTTCAGAGAGTATTGACTGGCTTGATCAGGGCAAGCACCTCATTGATGTTTATGTGCCTGCATCTGGCCTTGGTGTCCCACATCCCCAACATATTTATTCCTCTTAAAATTGCTCCTCAAGCAAAATCCAAAGTGTCTGTGGTGACTGGCTGCTTTGAAGCAGGAAGAGAGAAGAGGAGACCTGGATTTAAGGATCTATATTGTCTCTACCAAAAGTTCTCTCTTCTAATAAACCTGAGAATTGGGATTTGAAAATATAATGTGTGTTGATGCTGGGACCAAAGAGATTTCAGATACCATTTTATCTTTCTCATGTGGAGTCTTGCAAGGGGTCTCATGAAAATCATAGAGGTTATGAGACCAAAAATCCTGAGGTATTCCCCTTCAGTGACTGAAGTCCATGTGGAAAAACTTGGAAATAGATCTAAATAAAGTTATATTTTTTTCTGTGGAAGAAAACTCTTTGAACTGAGATGTTTAGTTTACATTCCAGGAACACAATCCTCTGTGTGGGAGTAAAAACGGACTTTTGAATGTTTTCTTGGAATCCCAGCTTATGTAAGGGATCTCTCACCCAAGACAGAGATTCCTGACACACTGAAAAAGACTCTGCAAAGAAAAGCAAATCATCTAAATATGGAAAAATTTGGATAGCCTGTAGCTATAACTGGAGCTAGACACTTTGTGAAAATTCTATGCAGTGTTTTCTAATCCAAACGCTAAGGCAGAGAACTGATAATTTGATCCACACACACAAAGTCTTTAAAAACATCTGGAGTCTGGATGAATAGGGATGTGCTGATAAGCATTTGTTTAAGTCTAGTGCTGCCAGGAATTTTGAAAGAGGAAGAAGTGGTAAGAGGTTGTGAAGTGACATAATTTTGAATTTGGGCACTATCACACAAAGGTTTAGGAAAGAAAGATCCAGAACTGGTCTCCAAGCATTTTCTTTGTTCGGCATTGGGAGCATCATTGAATAAAAACCTTTCCCCACTTGGGAAAGAGGAAGTGGTTCTGTCAATCCTTGGGACAGCATGTGAAGAAGAACAAGTGGAAACAAAAGATTCTGATCTACAGAATGAGGAATAACCCCTTGGAAAGGAAGAATTTTCTCTCACTGCCATCTGTAAAATTGAATGATTTTCAGATTGCATTTGTCTGAAACAAACTCTTGGCAAAGAGAAAAATAGAGATTCAGACTTTCTGGTAGAAAAAAAGAGGCCAGGGTGGGAGGGAGTCATAAGGTCTCTTGAACAGTCCATCACAATTGTTAGACTGTGTTTGGTTTTTGGGAAGTTTGAGACTTGTTTTTGAGACCCCCTTGCCATTTCTACTTAAATGTCTATGTGAATTTTGTTGAGACTGTTTATTTTGTTTTTTTATCAAAACTGTATGAGGAGATAGAAAATCCCTTTGAAGGTTTGGAACAGGAGGGCTGAAAAATGTTACAGCTTCCCCAGATCAGCTTGCTCTTTTTTATCACACTTTTTGATCACCTCTGCAGCGAGGTGGGGGAGGGGGCAAACACTAAATCTTTAGCCAAGGGAGAATTCAAAATCTCATTTAACATAATATGGGAGGTTCTGAGAAAGTAGCTATGCAAACCTCCTCAAAACAGTACCAGTGGCCATTACCCTAGAAGAAGTAACAACAGAGTCATAAACAAACTGCAAACAATGATTAGTGACCAAACTGCAGATAAATTCCTCATACTTTCACAATTTCTCAGAACAAGCTTTAACATATGTCTGATGATTCAAAATTCTGATAAGAAAATTTGCAGAAGTATATACTTTTTCCCATATCTATCAATAAATTTCCCATCCTTATCAGAAAGAGTAGGATTGGAATTAACTCAGTGCTTAGCAGCAGTAGGATCAACTAAAACTATAGCTACTAGGTCATGTTTAGAAAAGTGTATAAAAATTTTAAAAACTGAGGAGTTTTATACATCCTGTCTTTTTTAGGGGCAGCTGGCTGACTATCAGGAAAATTGTAAGCAGTAGCATACACATCCTCTAAAGCAGACAGAACTGGAGGTATGGGTGTAGGTTCTGGAAAATCCTTCTCTAACAACTCATGGTACTTTTTGAGGGACTGAGAAACCTCTGTGTTCTCCTACTGAAAACACTGGCACATTCTAGGAATAGTCTCAGAGAAGGAGAAACCCCCACAGGGAGAATCAGACTGAGCTCTTTTTTGAGTCGAAATCAGAAGTCTGTTGAAAAAAAACTTGTATCCATCCTTGCATCATTCTGTTCAGATTCAGAATCAGGAAAACAGGAATTTCTCATTCTTTTACCAGAAACTAATTTGCAAGAAGGATCAATAGCTTGCATTAAACCTTGAGTCAGACTCAGTAAACTACTCCTATCTAAGGATATTTGAGAAGAAGTAGACACATGCTTAGTTTTTTGCTTTTTTAACAGGAAAAATGGGGCCAGCCATGTTACTAATTGCAACAGCCACTTCCCCAGGGATGGGCACAGCATTCTGATAAAACAGGGAAACCTCCCCTCTTCCCTCCTCCAGGACCAACAAGAGTGGCTCTTGCCCACTGAGGGGATCCCAACAGCCACAAATGTCATGGCTAACCAGCAGTCAATAGTGGCTGTAGATGCTACACCAGAGGGATTTGGGGTAAAAGATTAGTCATCTGAGGTACAACAAATGACTGCAGCAGAGTCACTCACCTGTGACTGAGGTGAATTTCTAACCTGCTGGAGTTGTAAGTCTGTTTGCTTAACTTTTTCTTTTTATGGCTGGAAAAAGGACTCATCATGCAACTGGTAGTCTTGTCCATGGTCAAGCCAAAAATTATGCCTCTTTCCCAGGGAAGACAAACAGCAACCACTGGTAAACACTATCTGTCAACGAAAGTTACTTTTTGATAGAGAAAAACACAGTAAAAATCACTTTAAAACACTATTCCAGCCACACAAAGAAAAATAAACAATTCCTACACAGAAAAATGTTTTCAGTGACTTTACAATGCTTTTAAACTGTTTAACAGTGCATTACAGTCTTGAGACACTCCATTAAGATGGTGGCTGGTCTACCCACCATCTCCCCCAAGAAACTATCATCTTAGGTGATTTCAATATTGACTGGCAATCCTGTTCTGGCAGCAATCCAACCCATCATGTACACCTTCATGGCTTCACCCAACTAGTCCAGTCACCAACAAGGATAAATAAAAACTCCAGCAAGCACACTACCCTGGATTGGATACTAGTCAGTAAGAACCCCCAATCATATATAACAGGCTGCTTATCAGATAGCCTCAGTGATCACTCCCCAACATTCCTACTCAAAACATACCTGTACCAAGCTAAACCTGTCATCTATCGTCAAATACGTAAAAAAATAAACTTTAACCCACTCACATTCATCTCATTCCTCAAAGAATGTAACTGGCATGCTCTAAAGTACCTCAGACTAGATGACACAGTTGAATTTTTTAATGCTACCTTCCTGAACATCCTTAATTACCATGCCCCCATAAGATTTTCCAGAACCAAAGCACAACCCTCCCCATGGCTACAGAAAACCACTAAGTCAGAAATGAAAAACAGGGATAAAGCCTGGGAGCACTGGCACAAAACCAAAACCCCCGCAGCTAGACAGAAATTCCTAGAACTACGCAATAGAGTCAAAAAGCTAATAAAACGGGACAAATTCCAATACTACCAGTCTGCCCTAGACTCCTCACAACACAGCCCTAAACAATTCTGGTCCTCCATAAACTCCATCCTCCACCCAGGTAAAGTCAGTACCCCTCCACCTAACATCCCTCACTCCTCAGAAAATATTGCTACCTCATTCAACACACACTTCACCCAAACCATACTATCACTAGCTAAACAACACAACCCCCCTCACCTCCAACCCACACCTTCAACTAGTAATCTCCCCACTGCCTTCTCTTTTTCTCCTGTACCTACCTCCAACATAAAAAAACTCTTAACTAAACTTAAACCCACAAAATTAGCAGCAGACAACCTCCCAAGTGAATACCTACAAATCGCAGCTGATGCTCTGGCCTACCCAGTATCCATCTTGATTAACCAATCTCTGTCAGAAAGTTACGTTCTCACATTGTGGAAAGTCTCACATATAATTCCCCTCCACAAAGGCGGACTCTCTGCAGAACTAACCAATTACCGCCCCATAGCTATTCTCTCTCCACTCTCCAAAATACTAGAGAGATGCATACACTCTCAGGTCTCACACTACCTCCTTACTAACAACCTCCTTTCCAGTACTCAGCATGGTTTCCGACCAAACCATAGCACCACCACTGCCTTACTCTCCTTTACTAACACTATCCTTCAGCATAAAAACAATGGCTATCTCTCCTCTGCTACTTTCCTAGACCTATCTAAAGCATTTGACATGGTCCCACACAAACAACTTATCTCTGTCCTCAAGAACCTATCCTTCTCACAATCAGTCACCAACTGGTTTCAGAGTTACCTGTCTAACCGCCAACAATCCATTGTATGGCAGAATGACATATCTCCCCAACTACCTGTCTCCATAGGGGTTCCCCAAGGATCCATCCTTGGACCCCTACTTTTCTTTGTTTACACCAATAATCTAGCCTCTGCCACCAAACATGGCACACTCATCCAATACGCAGATGACTCAACCATCATCTGCTCAGCCCAGTCCCTACCCAAACTGCAAAAAGTCACACAGGAAGCCTTTTCCTCTGTTGAAACATGGTTATCCGATGCCCAATTAATACTCAACCCAAACAAAACTAAACTACTCATCTTCCAACCCACCAAACATACACAAAGCAACTCTCACTTTAACATCACAGCAAAAGACAACACCACTATATACCCAAATGAACACACCAAATTGCTAGGAGTGGAAATAGACAATAAACTAAAATTTGACATTCACATATCCATGACCATAAAAAAAGTCCACAAAAACTAGGAGCATTATACAGAAATAAACAATTTCTCACCAAAGCAGCAAAGATTTCAATAGCAAATTCCCACCTTATCTCCACCCTACTTTATGCCTCTCCAGTATATACCAACCTAAGGCAATGTGATCTAAACTAGCTAGAGACCTGCTACAACAAAATCGCCAAATTCGCCACAGGGGCATCCTACCGTAGTCACCACTGTCTCTCACTTGCTGAACTGGGCTGGCTTGAACTCCCTCACCTCCTTCAGTGGTATCAACTCTCACTCACCCACAAACTAGTAAACCATCCACTAAATGTCCCATCCCTCCAGAATCTACTCCAACCCTATCGCACCACCAGTCCACTAAGATCCAGCAACAAAAATCACTTGCAGATCACTAAAGCCAATAACTCTGCTGGTGAAGCACTATTCTCTTGCGCCATAGCCAAATTATGGAACTCACTCCCACCCACAATTACCTCCGTACCATCATGCACCAACTTCAAAACTTTATTAAAAGCGCACCTAAAAACATGCTGGCTATGCCCTTGCAACTCCCACTCTAATATCATCCATCCCATCCAACTACTACCTTTCTTTCACCTCCACTAACTACCTTGATGATTGCAAGCTCAGATGCTCATAAGCCTAGTACTTATTATACAGCAGGAACTTCTCATTGTTACATTTGTTAAAGCCTGTTATGTACTTCACAGATAAAGATTCTAGTTGTCTACTGATGTACTATGTTCTTCATCTGTAAATATGTTGTAAGTAATTTCTATGTTAAATTGTTAATCGCTATGTAATCCAATGTAACTACTGTCTGTTTATTTTACTGTGGAGCTTTTCTCCCCGGGCCTCCGCTGAAAATGGACCCACGTCCAGTCGGACACTCCCGGTCAACAAATTTAAATAAATAAATAAATAAATAAAATTAAAACACAACACTCATAGTTTTAAAATAACTTTCCTGATGAGGAAAGTAATAAATCATCAACCAAATGGAGAAAATGGAAATTTTTTTTTCCTTGAAAGGTACTTGCATAGGAAAGCACAAGCTGATTGTTGATCCTTGAAAGCCTTAGAGCAGCATATTCTTTGGTAGCAGTAAAGCTATGAAGGGCTTTGCATACAAACATGTCTTTTAGTCAGCTCAGCTTAAGCTTCTTGACAGTTTAGCTGCATAGAAGGTGCCCTGAAACTTTGGAAGCTGACTGCTGTTATATCCTTGGCAGGGTGTTGTATCCTTGACAGGATATAACTCATATAGTTAAGGCTACTGCAGCAGTGATTCAATATGATAAACATGTGTTTCTCCTCCTCTAATACATCATCAGAAAGAAAACCCACTCTACAAAATGAGGACATAATTATCACAAAAAGAAATAGTAAAAACACTTTGCACTTGATCTTTAAGCAATGATACTCGTTGAGCCTCCTGCTATTTGTTTGTTGTCTAAACTGGTTGCTGCATAACATACGTGTGGATTTGGAAACTATTAGTATTCGTTTACTTTTGACTTACACGTATGATATGACATGATTTTATGGCACAGACTGAAGATGTATTGCAAAACTTAGTGGAAAAATATAAAAAAGGAGGGGAAAGCTCTAGTGTTATACCTAACAGTTTAGGCTAACTATGTTAGCTGTGCTTTCTTACAGTGATCTGCTTTCAATATGAAGACACTCACTGCAGCTCAAAGTTAGTTACTGTGTCATAGAAATCTACACCTGTCAGCTCTTTGAAAGGCCTGAAAGAGGTAAAGCAGATAAGAAAAATCTCATCATGCATGTAATCAGAAAGGTAAAGGGTGAAAGCCCAAGGATGCTTAAAATCAACTTTCTTTCCATCACCAAAGACAGCAAAAACCCAAAACAGGCTTTTATGGTGACTCTTTCTATAATAAAGAGGTTTATGCTTTTGGAAAAGGAGGTGCTGACATAGAAAAGCATAGCAGACATAGGTCATTTCATTATTTTTGACCCCTTAATAAAGATACTAGAACAGATAAAGCACTCACTGTACATGGCTGAGTTTCTTAAAACAGTACAAGAAGTTGCCACCAAGTGGAACTAGCCTAGGACAGCCTAAATAGTGTGACCTCAAGCTTCGGATCCTATACACCTGGATATGCCATGTTACCTTTTTGTGGAATTAACTGAGTTATAAAACCAGAAACAAACAATAAATATATCAATCAATCAATTAGGCAGCCAAATATTCACTGTATTGGTTAAATTAAATGCACATAATACTTCTTCAGGTTCTTTATCCATATTTATTTATTAGGGTAAGCTTAATATTGCTAATGCACTCTTTCCATTCACAGTCATAATGCTTTCCTTTCACATAAATGCTTGAGGCAGCATGTTAAGATGGGAGGGAGCTTCCTCATATATTGGGGTTATGCATACAGCGATTGCTCTCTAAGTTAGTAGTCTTGGGCCATATAGGATTTCAGCCTCAGATGTTGATCCAAGACTTCCAAGTGTGAGTGTGTGCCTTCTGTGGAAGGTTGGGTGCCGGGCTGGCAACCTGACACTGTAAAACTCCACTGCCAATCATGAGCGGACAGAAGATCCGCTGTGGCGACCCCTAACTGGGAAAAGCCAAAAGAAGAAGAAGATGTTGATCCAAGACTTCAAGTCTTATTGAACAGATCTGAAAGGGGTTAAAATTTCATTTTTCCTGTTGCATGTTTTACATATGCACATGTGTGCTTCTCTGTTCTCATTAGCTGGTGGTGGCTGTGTCACTGTTTATTTCAGTGCTTTTTTTCTACAGGTTCTAATTACAAGTATACCACAGTAAGGAGCTTGCCCCTCTGCAAAGATGGACAATGACCCTAGCTAATATGTTGTGGCCGTTTATATTACAGTCAGTACAGACAACTATGGAGTACTTCTGCTAAGTTTATTTGCTTTTGTGATAATAGACAATGTTAGCTATTATCAAATTTCATCTATCACCGTAACATGGAATGTTAACATTTTGGCATCCTCTGTGAAATAGGAAAATATAATTAAGGAATTACAAGGTTGTAACATGCAACAGATGTTCTTCTGTGACACTATATAAAGGAAATCTGTTGTACGGTGGCTTCTCAAGGAAAGGGGGGGGACATGGCAGGCCTTAGGTAAACTAATGCCCTAGGCAAAATGGCTCCAAGATGCCTTTCCTCCTACTCACACCATCCGTTTTTTTCTCAGAGTTTGTATTGCTCTTCACTTTTTCCTGTAGTTATTCATTCATTCAACATATTCAGTCTAAGGAATACTGCTCTCTGATAAGGTTACAAATGTCCCCCCAGAAGCCATGGGCATTCTAGATGCTCTGAGGTGCATTATAGAGTTTTGCAAACAACCTTTTCATCCAGGAATTGCTTGAACAAAAACTATTGTCAAAATAAGAAGTTTAGCCTTACTCTATAACTTTGTTTTTTCCCCACATCATTTTGGCACATCCTAACTGACTAAAATTACATTGTACTACCTGCAGTGGAATTAACTGTATTAAGCCAGGGGATTGGGGCGCTAGGCACTCAGAAGCCATGACATTTGTAGATGCTCTGGGATGCATTTAGAGTTTTTTAAATAACATTTTTATCCAATGATTACCTGAATGAAAACCACGATTAAGGAAAGAAATTTAGTCTTATTCCTCAATTTAGCTTTTCTCTGCATCATTTCAACATGCCCTAAACTAATAAAGCTACCCTGTAATAACTAAATTAAGTTGATGGTTAAAGTGCTGCTAGGCACCCAGCAGCCATGGGATTATAGATTCTCTGAGATTAATTTTAAAGCTTTTTCCCAGCCTTTCGATCCAGTGATGGCCTGAACAAAAATTAGGCATACAGAAAAAATATCAATTTTGAATTTTTATTTCAGGAAGAAATAAGTTGTATTCATGTTTTCTTGGTCAAAACTGACCAAACATCAGTTCACAATAAACTGAGAAGGCAAAAACTTATAAGGATTCATACATACATCATATCTAGGAATAGTACCTCCCTCTCTACTCCCCATCTCAAAATAGGTAGTCATTTTCTATGTATCCCCATCTAGTGTTAAATTGGGATTAAAATTAAAGCACAAATGCCTACAGTCATATTTCAAGCTGCTGCTGCCGTCAAATGTATATACAGAATGCCTCCTTACCTCCTACCTACAACAAATAGCCACCTTCTGTGTGCCTTTCTAAGGTCAGACTCGGACAAAAGGGAAAAAAAATTGAATATAACATGCTTATTTACTCTCCTCAAAAAACAACCACTTCTATACACGTAAAATGTTTGATTGTGAGGAAAATGAAAAAAAATGACTGCAATAATTTTTCCAAATTGTTACTTTTAGAGATAGTACAGTGTTCGTGTGCAAGTTATAATAACCCTCTGTACACCCCTCTGAAGTTTGTGAAGAAAGTTAAAGAAAATAATGATCAAGTAGGGACACTTTATGTATTAATTTATTTTTAAAGTAATGAAGAATTGCTTAAAAAAATAAATAAATAAACAGGGAAAGAGCACTCTAAAAGAATGGCACCCTAGGCAGTCTCCTAGTTCACCTATGTGTAAGGCTGGCCCTGGGTGGGGGTATAACCATCTGTGTTTCCTCTTCTAAGAAGTGTTGTGATTTGTTTTACTCCCTACAGCTGACCATTAGCAGCCACCTGCACCTCCGCTCATTCACTGGGTCTGCTAGACCACCTTTGACTTCTCCAGCTTCAACCTGACTCAGATCTGGAACTGGTGAGTTGAACAAGAAATCTGGTGTGGTGTCGTACTATGGTTTGAGGTATGCCTAACTCCTCTCCCCAACCTGGGGCAGCTTTGCTAACTCTGCAGTTGCTACTTTTACGCTACAGAAAAAATAACTTGTAGTTGTCTAGTGCAATAATTTCAGCATCAGATAGTCAAAAGATATAAAAAAAAATCTTGGAGAAAAGAGACAGTTTCTTTTTAGAAATCATCTTATTAATATACATGTGGAAGTGGTGTTATGAGTTCTTCAAAGGGTACACACTCAGGTGCTTCTGTGAGAAAAGACCTGCAGCAAATGAGGTACTCAGTGCAGAAACTATCATTGAAATTACAATATCCTGGATCAACTGATAAACCTAGAGGGCAACAGTTTAAAACAAACATAACTGCATAAGGAAAATGATTAAAAAACAAAACTTAAATACATTCCACTGAATCAGCTCTAACAGATATCAATGTGGACTGAAGGTAAATAAAATTCAATTAGAATTTCTCTTAAAACAGCAGAACTATATACTAAATAAACAGGAGGATCTGGAAAAATCATGTAAGAATATGCAATATAAGAATCTTTGGTCTTCCATTAAAAAAAAAAAACAAAGGAAAGGCTGTGGTAGGTTTTCTTTCCAATTGGATATCCAAATTCCTCGAGTTACATGCAGCTTTTTCATTTTCTCATTTGGTATAGAAAGAGCTCGTCATTCACTGGGTAAGTCATCTTCCTTAAATTCTTATTTTCCTCCTAGAGCTATGGTTCTAAACCTCATGACTTATCTTTACAAAAAACTAGTGTTAAAGTCTGCCTGGGCAAAAATTTCATCAAATTTGACAATGATCACAGTGTAAAGTCATTGGAGAAAAGGAAAAATGTTGGCTACTTATTAAACTCTTAAAATAAAACAACTTCAAGTTCCAACTATTAGAACCACTACCATCAAAATATTCCTTCAATTCAGTCCAAGAATATATGACTGCCTAGAGGAAGCTAATTAATCAGTTTAAAAAAACAAAAAACAATAACTGTAGCACTCACCGAGGATATGGGCTGGTTTGCTGCTTCTTTGAAAAGAACTTCACAAAAATCTACTTGAGTAGAAGTTACTAACAAAAAAAAAAAAACAAAAAAGCTACAGAATCTTCATCTACTTCACAAAAAGAAAAGTAACATTAGTACTCTAAACAAAAATAAAAACATAATTTTTTAAAATAGTTGAATGTTATAAATCCTCAATTATGCAATGACTTGCCATGAATATTCCAAAATGAGCATGCTGATTGGTCAGCCCAATCAGCGTGCCCGCTATGGGTCTATATCATATGAGCGAATTGTACAAATTGCGAACGCTCATAATATCGAACGTATTGGACTTTGAACTTCGTATTGTGGGGGGATTGCGCCCCCACATCCCCTGCTAAATACATATTCCAAGTCCAAGATCGCACTAGAGTGAGGAAAGGGCAAATATCCCATTCTTCACTGTACCGCAATCTCAGAAAAAGCACTTTGGGGTCTGGTATGTTCGATATTATGAGCATTCACAATTTGTGTGATTCGCTCATATGATATAGACCCACCCGCTATAAATCTGAGCATATACCAATGGAAAAAAGTCCGGTTGACCGGACTTTTTTTCCATTGGTATACACTAAGTTTTAACATTTTTTTTTACAAAAATAAATAAGATCTTAAATTTGATCTCCGGACATAGCAGAGAGAAAGGACAGAGAAAATACAAGGAAAATCAGATATGTAATTCAAAACTAAAGACATGTACCTGATTTTCCTTGTGTTTCCTCCATTCTGTCTCTCTCCTGCCCCTAAACTGTCCAAAACTTTTTTTTTTTTATTTAATAAAAAAAAAAAAGAAAAACAGAGCAATGGAGACCTTCTTTTCTCCATTGCTTCCTTTCTAAAGCACTGATGCACTGGGTATGCATGGGAATGCAAGTTCCATATGCATGCGCAGTACATCAAAAAAGGCAACAGGATATATACCAGCCATGGAAGGACAGCACAGCACCATTATACAAAGACATTATTTAAGAAACATAAGTATTTTTTTTCTTAAATAATGTCATTGTATAATAGCAATAACTGATTCTGTGGTGTGGGATATTAAGATTTACTCACAGATGGCTTTTTTTTCAATCACTCGGGCTTCACCCTCATGATTAAACCACACCAACCGTGGGTAAATCTTAATATTCCACACTGACGTCATTGGTTATTGCTTAAATCATTTTTCTTCAGAAAACACATATTAACCATTTGGATACAGATAAGTGGAACCTATCTCAATATTAAATACTGTCCTAAGCATAATTTAAAAGTAAAAGAAGAGTGGTAATAATACTCTCAAAGCAATGCATGTTTATGCCTAAGGTCTGAAGCTAAAGTATGTTCACTATGACCATTTTACAATATAACAATGGAATTTGGACTGTAGTCAATTTATCCTGGTTTTATGGGATGGATATAAAAGCAGCAAATAAACATGTAGGTATGATTTTAAACAATGTGAAAATTAGACCGATTTTAGGAGATTTTAATTTTATATTTGATGAAATTAACCAATTGCAGCAAGAGAACAACAATTAGTATCCTCAGCTAAAGCACTAAAAGAATGGAATAAACTTTTAAATTTCAATGCTACATATTTTAAGAGAAAAGGATTTACTAGAATACTGTCACTGTTCTTATATTTAATACTCAACTTAAAACAGATAAGATAATGGCTTCAGTTTAATCTCTAAAATGAACAGCTTCAAAATAGCACCTTTGGAGGAATTCAAAAAGACTGCTGTGAGATGTAGACAATGTGTACAACTCACTGTAATCTTTCTGAATTTATAAATAGTCCTATCAAGGTGCGTTTGCATGAAGACATGCAACACCACAGTGTGCTGTTTCTATGGCCATGCTGGATGATAATGTGGCAGTCTGGGAAATAGTCATTTGCTAATTAGCCATGTGCTGTCTCCAAGATCTGCCTCTAGGAAGGCAATATGTGTTGAGTAAATCTCTCATCCATGTAGAGTAGTGCAACTGCTCCTTGCACCTTACATTAGTGAACAAAACCGGAAGGCAATGTTCATCCATCGCTGCAGAGGTAAGTGCTGAGGAGTTTAATGGTAAGGTGGGGTTGGGAGGTGTGTATGTGAATGTATGGAAGGGCTGTCTGTTTGCATTTGTGTGTCTGTCTCGAAGATAGTGGTAGGAGAGTTGGGGGTATGTTAGGCAGGTGAGAGTGTATGTATGAGTGTGCCTGTGTGTGTGTGTGTGTGTGTGTGTGTGTGTGTGTGTGTGTGTGTGTGTGTGTGTGTGTGTGTGTGTGTGTGTGTGTGTGTGTGCATGTGTGTGTGTGTGTGTATCTATGGGTAAATGTATGAGTGTGAATAAATGTGATTAGCTGTGCAATACATCTGAAAACCATTACTGTAAGAAGAGGAGAAAGACAGACAGACGTTTTCAACAAGGATCAAGTTGTGGATGTACAAAGCCAGCTGGACGAGAATTGTATACTTGCAAATGTAATAAACAATGAAAACAGTGAGATTAATAAGATTAATGGTGATAAAAATCTTTCCTTTGTAACAATTGATAGAGTAGATATTACTGAATAAAAATTGGAGATTCTTCAGATCTGGTCAGAAAAGATATTCTTGTAATTCGAGATTCAGTTATTACAGGAACTGATACTTACATTTACAGAGAAGATAATGAATATTTAATATTGTTATGCTTGCCATGAGCAAAAGTAAAGCATGTGAGGCAGGCCTTAGAACACCTTAATGTAAGGAAGTATGTATCTGTTTTTATTCATTTTGGTACAAATGATCTCATCTGCAAGGACTTTCTTAATGCTAGTTTGGAACTTATGGTCCTCTCAGTATAGGTTATACAGGTGTTAGGATGTATTTTTCACAAATTACATACAGAAAGCAGTCATGCCACTATGAATGAAAAGATGTTTTGCGTAAATACCTAGATGAAAAAAATGTTCCATTTAAAACAATGGAAATGTGTAAGGCATCAAAGCCTAATTTTGGGCACACGTGTTCAGACTGGATGGCATGTATTTTTTAATATCAAGGAAGACAATTTTTGAGTAGATATTTTGCAATATTTGACAAAACACAAGGCAGGATTTTTGCCAAGTCAAAAATTTAACAGTTCACAGATAGCAACATTTGATGCATCTCTGATGGTTGTTAATGCAAGGAGCGTTAATAATAAAGTTTTTTTATACTGGAAAATTGGCTACGTTCCCACAAGACTGATATTGTTATTGTTTGTGAAACATAGTTAAAAAACAATGACTAGAAACCAGTTCTGTCACTGTATACATTTTTTTACTGTAACAAGCATTTTAATAAAAAAATCAGGTGGAGGTGTTATGATAGGGATTAGTTATGAGACCTGTGATTATTACATGTTCAGTGATAACACCAATACTATTGGTTGTGTAACTGTGACAATAAAGACAACCCTGGAACATATAACAATTGTTAGAGTGTATAGACCACCAAAGACAAATGCTGATGACCTAGAGGAAACATACCTTTCAACCTCTTAGAGCAAGAAATCTGGACAAAGCCATAATTAAAAGAGGGACAAAGGCCCCAAAATAGGGACATTTTAGTTTTAAATATTGCTCTTACAAACTTAAATAGTTGATAGAACAGGTTTTGCATTAGCATGAATTTTCTGAAGGATATGAAATCTGAAACCCATATGTCTGTCATTATTTTCTAATTTCAGTCTTTAACTAGTTGCCACTAATTTGGCAGAAAACAACAATTTTATGAAAACCAGAACAAAAATATAAAGCAAGAATCTGGATATTCTGTGAAAATCTGGAATTCATACATGTCTTGCATGAAACACAGGAGGGAAGGATAATAATTGCTGGGGACTTAAATTTACCAGAAATAGACTGGAATAATATTGATTCAAGAACATCAGTAAGGAAGTTATTCACAATGCATATTCAGTCGCAATAATTGCTTCAAATTGTAAAAAAATGCTACCAGGGAATGGAGCATATAAGACATTGTCTGTGTTTCTGAAGAAATGACTGTTACTTCAAGTTAAGTTTTACCACCATTGATGTGCAGTCATTGGGTTTATATTGTAAGTCTGAAGTTTGAAAACTTCAAATCCCATATGATCAACATCATATGAGCGAAGTTTTCAAACATCGAACGTTACAACTGAGATCGCCCTAGGGAATATTTCCCTTCACTTCAATGTAGTGCGATCTCGGAGTTGGTATATTTAAGTAGCAGGGGCAGTGTGGGGGGTGTAGGCGGCTTGCCCCCTGCATTGAGCATTCAGGTAGCTTTTTGTTTTTAGTTTGTTTATGTTGTACGTTTGAAGTTTGAAAACTTTGCTCATATGGAGCCGATTATATGAGATTCAAAGTTTTCGGACTTCGAACATATAATATAGACCCGCAGTCATCATGGGGTTATAAAGGTTATTTTGTTGCTAGGTAATTCTGTCAAAGTGAAATCTATACCAATACACAAAAGACTAATAGCAGACTATATGGAAGCAAACAGTAACTATATAAAACTAATTGGTTTGATGTGTTCAGTGTAAAAATTGTAGAAGAAATGCAGAAAGATTTGAAAGAGAAATTGTTTTAATGCAAAAAAAATACTTGATTAAGGTGAGAGACAAAAATAAAATAAATAAAAAAGAAGTTGAACTACAACTTTGAAAACTAAAATAAACAAATTGGGCAAACAAATTAAGCATAGTGTGAGACAAGATTAAGAAAACTTTGAAGAAAATTTATAGAACGATATTAAGAATAATAGGAAACTATTTTATAGATACATATAATCTGGAAGGTGTAAAGACATACAGATTGATAAACTGTGTGTAGATTCTTAAATTCATTCTCAGGCACAACAAATTATAGATGTATTTAAAAAATATTAAGCAAAACAGTTTGACTCCACAAAGGAGGTGATAAGTTGCTCTTGTGACATCCAGGTAACCTCAGATTCTAATATCAAATTAGATTATTTTGAAAAATAACTATTTAAACTGGATCCAAACAAAGTACAGGGAGAGGATGGAATTAGTAATAATGACCTGAGAATACTTTAGTAAGAACTTACAGTACCATTATATCTATTATTTACTCAAGATTGGAGACATACACTTATTAAACCTGTCTTTAAGGGAAAGGGGGAGTAGGACAAACCCAGATTGATACCGATCCTTAATTTTACTTTTATGTTGTGGAAAGATAATGGAGAAGGTAATGTTGATTAAGTTATTGACAGAAAAATGGTGGGACTTGAAGCCATGTATCAGTATGCATATTTTGAAAATAGATATTTCACCACCTATAACATGATGTTCTATAACAATATAATAACAGCTATGAATGGAACATTGTGCTGTAATGTAACTTCAGCATTTGATAGGGTCATACACAAAACACTGATCAATAAATTAGTACAACGAGGTACTGATGTACTCTTGATAAGATGCATAGCTGCTTGGCTTACAAATCGGGCATGGCAAGTATCATACAGCAACTGAACAAGTAGAATTCTTGGTTACAGTCTGGCTGTCTTACAGTGCTCTGTCCCAGGCCCATATTTGTTTAGATTGTATCTTTCAGCTCTATCTTTTTTATCTGAGGTGTTCTACAGTTTGTATGCAGATTACTTGAAACTGTGTAAATTGATTACATGTGTTACAGATAAGGTATGTCTGCAAAAGAACTTGACTAAGTTGACCATTTGGGCACAAGAGAATAATATGCTGATAAATACATCAAAAACTAAGCATATGGTATTTGGGAGACATAAATTGAAAGGTATACATTTAATAAGCAGACAGTGATTGAAACTGTAGACTCATTTAAAGACCTCAGTATATGGGTAGATCCAGCTATGAGTTTTTTTCTAATCATATCAACCAACTGGTTAATGATAGTTATAGAGCTATAAGTTGTAGAAAAAGATGTATAAAGTCTAGGAAATCAGAAATAATGAAATCATTGTTTATTAGTTTCATTAGACCCCAAACTTGAGAATGGAATGACAATATAGAAGTCTTGTAAGAAAACAAGCATGAGTAAACTGTAAAGAATACAGTGAAAATATACCAAGGGCATCTATGCATGTGAACATTTAAGTTATTATTAAAGACTAAGATATCTGAACGTGTACAGTGTCTCATATAGATTTTAAGAGGAGTCTTTATTTAGGAATATAGGGCATTTAGAGACAACTACCTCTGGGAGCATTTGGGGTTATCAAAAAATAGTAGAGAATCATCAGATAGCCTATGTAGAAGATTCTGTATGAATGAGAAGTGTACTAATTAGTTCTCTGAGAGATCAGCTGATGCATGGAACAGACTACCAAATTACATTAAAGCAAGGAGTAGTTTAGATATTTTTAAGAACAGCCTAGACACTTATTAGTGGAACAACTGTTTTGGTATATTGGTAGGGTAGTAGAGCATTAATGGCCATGCTTGAAGTATTTGTATGTATATACTTATGTATGTAAGGGTCTGTTTTGTGAGTGTGTGTGTGTGTGTGTGTGTGTGTGTGTGTGTGTGTGTGTGTGTGTGTGTGTGTGTGTGTGTGTTTGTGTAACTAGTCTATGTGTATATGTGCGAGGGTTGGAGTGGTTGTCATACTAGTCTGCAACATTGGGTGGGGGGGAGCAATAGCCACTAGGTATAATTATTTTTTACTTGGGTAGCATGAAAACAGTACAAGGCCAAGAGTATGAGAATACTAAACACCAGGGATACTCAATATGGCATGCCTTAAAGCCACATCTTTAAAAAAGTGTAGGGAACCACTAGGCACAATGGATAAAAAGCATGCCTTAAAAGGCACAGAAGACAATTCAAACCCTGTACTATACCATGTCCCATAGATGATATTAGGCCTCTGCATGACCACTAGACAAAAGAGATAGATATAAAAAAATGAAAAAAATATAAAGGGGGGAGGAATTTGAACCATGCACCCCTGACACAAGAAACCACTGTAGTAACTTATCAGTGCAGAAGCAATGTTTTTTTAAGTATATAGTGAGGATCTTGAGCATTATGCAATGCCTGCAACATTTTATGACATACATTGTAGGGGGCAGGAAATATTAGGGATACGTCTTAACCAAGTTGGATAATAATTTTTGTCTTAGCATGCATTTACTGAAGGATATGAAGAATGTTTGATATTAAGGACTGACTGTAATCATCCATGAATTACCAGGGCAGGAGAAAAGGAGACATTATGGATGTTCTGACAAAAGGGACAGGTATAGGATATGTGTGGTATATGTTTTACTGTGTATTTGTTTGCAGAAGAGTGACTTGGGGGGAGGATCACCTGTCCTAACACACCAAGGCTGCCACTGCTAATGACCACAAGAAATGCTGATCTACACTTCTCAGTTGTTAACTGTGATTCATAGATATGCAAATTAATTGATAAGGAGGTTTTGCCTCATTGTAGCTACTGTATTTATGAATTACAAAATATTGCATCATGGAAACAGGGACTTTTTACCATGGCATGGAGTTCTGTATGAAACCTCTGATTAGTCACTTACTAGGTCATAACACACTAGTTTTAAAATTATGAGCCAAGTTTAAAAACCTACCATTTAACAATATAATTCCTTTCAATCTAGTTAACTTAAAACAATTCAAAAAGTAGTACTTAAGGGCAATAAACAATACTGATGAAGTAAACAAATTAGGAGTTGGAAGTATTTTAAAAATTATATATATATATATATATATATATATATATGTGTGTGTGTGTGTGTGTGTGTGTGTGTGTGTATGTTTGTGTGTGTGTGTGTGTGTATGTGCGCGCACGTGTACATTTATGTAAGATAAATCCCTAATTTGGTGCAAGACTAAAATTAGAGAATGGGACAAGGATTTATTTTACATTCCAGCATTCCAGTTAAGCTTCATTCAATAAAACTTAGCCATCAAAAAGGAGAGAGATCTAATCTGGGCAGGATTGCCTCCCTAAAAGAGAATTACCAAGATATTTTATCCAATAAAACAGTATTAGCATTAGAGAAACTAAAACTGGCACAATATTCAATGTCTCTCAAAGGCACACAATTTAATCAAAAGAACAAAAATACAAACTAAATCTAATGAAATCAGAAAATGAGACGCACAAAAGTCATTAAAATAATGACTGATATTGAATGCATTTTAGAAGGATTTAGGAACTAATACATAATTTTAAGCTAATGAAGAAATGAATTGGACTTATCACATATTTTTTTCCTAATGCATCTTTAGATTAAAAAGAATTTGAACATTCCTCCTTTAAGGAAACATCCTCAGATTACCTCAATAAAAGAAGACAAATATCCTAAAAACTGTTCATCATATAGGCCTATTTTTTCACTGAATATTGATTACAAATCATTTATGTTAATTTTACACAGATAGCTTAAAACAAATTACTCATTTCTAATTAATAATGATCATACTTGATTTATTTATAAAAAAAACAACACAAGACGATATAAAAAGAATACTGACACACATAGATATTGTAAACAGCAGTAACCAGGAAGTAATATTCATTAGTCTTGATATTAAAAAAAAATTCAAATCCTTAAGATGGGATTATTTAATTAAAGTCCCTGAGTTATTTAAATTTCCATCTCTATTAAAAACATATATAGCGAAATAAAGTGAACATTAGACTGGGAGTTTTCTCAACTGGTCAACTGAACTAAGGCATGATATGAAACAGGAGTGCCCAATTTCTGCTCTTCTATTTGCTTTAGCAATTGAAATTCTGCCAAGTATTATAAGGTCCAAAAATAAGATTCAAGTAATAACAGTGGAAAACAATTATGACCCCCCCCGAAAAAAAACTCAAGACCTAATTATAAAAAAAAAATTGGAAGAAATAAAAGATAGCAACTATGATAGAATATTGGTTGATATACCAAATAGCTTGCATTTTGAAACAATCTTTATATACAATAGAAGGTAGACTTCAATTAATAAAAATGGTCATACTTGTAAGGGTAATACAATCAACAGCTCTCATCCTAAACAAAATGGCTCAAAAAATTCTTAAGAAAATATATTCCTAGAATTGCCTATAATCATCATGTAAGAATATGGGAAAGGGTGGAATTAATCTTTTGGACATAAAAAGCTATGCTATGTTAGCTTCATTTAAAATTATAATAGATTGGTCAGATGGCAGTTATAACTAGAAAAAATTACATATATAACATTTTAATTTAAAACATGAAAATAACAAATGGCTCTCTAAGATCCTAAGAAATCAAATGTGGTTAATTTTAAGCAACTATATACAGTACAATATAAATGTGTCTACTCAGTCTCAATATATCTGTAATATTCTAGGGAATATTAAATTCACCATCAAGGTACATCTAGATCTGAACCTATGGCACAATCTAATAATTCAGTTTCCCTCAAAGTTTTAATAGAAAGCTCTCACAATATAATGATTGGGGGAAGAATATTTTTCATTAATTGGTTTGATTATTTTTGATAAAGGGGTTCTAAAATCAGCCAGATATTTAATCTCTCTTGAATTTATTAATACTTTATTGAGTCCTGAGTCAGCTGTATTACTTGTATTAGAAGTTCATATACTTGTTATTTTAATATCAAAAATTAACTTTTTGAGGAATATGTTCACTGGTATGCTTCATAAATATATTATATAGTTAAGCATGCATGTTGATCTTTATGAGCTCTGGTCCACACAAATCTTTTTAGCCTTAGCACAATAGTCCTGGCTGGTTAAATGACTTGCCCAGAATCACATACTAAACACATGCAGGATGAATAAATCAAATCCCGAACCACAGGTAGTAGCTCATTAACAGCTCATGGTATTAACCTTTTAGTCTTTCTCCTCTGTCCTGTCATATCATGCTAATGATATGATTCCTAGAGAACATTTTAAACATCACTGTCACATGCCCATTATCTTTTTTAAGCAACTTTACTGAATCATCACATATTAGACTGACATGGCTACAGTTACATTAGCATTTTTATGTAGTTTATAAATGTTTTCTTTTTAACAAATCTCATTCACTCCAACATTACATAAATTGCTTAATTCCTGCCTTTTCTTTAACCTCACTCCTCCTGCTGAACATTATCCTGCATAGATTGTTCCCACAAATTTCATTTATTTCTATATAATTTGCTGCTTTTTTCTAGATATTCCCTCTCCAGTTCTTTTATTTTGTCTGCAATATTCAGTACTTTAGTTTAAGCTGGTTTAGATTCTGATTTCAGTTTTCAAGGAATTACTTTTTTGGCAGCCAATAATATTAAACTTAATATGTTGTCTTCACCATGCCTACAGGCCTACAGTACTCTTATTAATAGATACCTGGAGGGCAATGGATTCTATGTATTACGATTTTATATTTACATTTGTGGCCAGGGGTAGAACAAGAAGACCTGATTTCTGGTTAGTAAGTAATGAGGTGAGTAATTACGTTTTAATGGAAGAGATCCAGGTTATTGTCAGATCACAGCCCTGTGAAATGTGAATGTCCAAGCATGGAGATAGGTTGTTATTCTTCACCCTATTAGTTAGATACCCTGTTTGTTTGTAACCCAGAAGGTGAACAGAGGCTATGTGAGAAGAGTAAGTCATATGATGGGTGGATGAAGGGGCTGTATGTATGCATGGTGGAATGTTTTCAAATTGAAGACACAGATAATGTATTTAAGAGAAATATGTTAAATGAAGAATCCTAAGACATCTGATTCTTGTGACCAATTATGCAAACTTGGAAACAATATTTAAATCATTCCACTGAAGGATTATGAGGTATTATGGAAGTAAAACAATTAAGGAAATAGGTTAGTGTAACATCATTCTGAATGTAGCTGTAACATAATGCTTGGGATTTTGTCAAAAAGAATACACATTGCTAACAGCACTATTCTGAGTTAATAATTGTTGTTTTGAAATACCCAAATTGTACTGCTATGACTGGAGGTATGACATTTTAGATTGTGTTTTATAGCAGTGGAGAATTTATAAACATCCATTGTTAGCAACATACTCATACATTCAGAAAGTCTTTCTGCAATGGGAAATCCTAATCTCAAAAGATTCCCTCATTGTAGTAAGCCTTTCTAATTCAGAGACCACTAAACTGCTATGGATTTCTCCTACATGGGTCATAGCATGGATAGTAATCAAACAGATGAAGCTACATTCTAATACAATAGTCATGGGAGTGGCTAATGCAGATAATCCATGTACACTCTCCCAACAATGTCCTTGGCTTCAGTTAACTCAGCCAAGTCATTCTTTTACTCTAGGAGGCAAAAGATGTACATCATCTTTTGATGGCATTCATCTATTCATTCCTATGTGAGTACTCATGGTACAGGTAAGTATAGTAGAGCCATAGGGTATGTATGTTTATGTGTTTTTGTGTGTGTGTGTGTGTGTGTGTGTGTGTGTGTGTGTGTGTGTGTGTGTGTGTGTGTGTGCGTGTGCATCTGGGAGTGCTGCTATAATGCATGGTTTACTGGGGAGAACACTAGCATTGCCAGATCCAACAAAACATTGTACAATTTAGAGATATGGTAGTGAGCCATTAATATTGTATTACTCTGTTTGGGTTTAACATGTCTTTATTCCTTCAAAATAATTGACCAACCAATACTGACCAATAAACTTGAGTTTTGAGAATTTAATTGAATCTCAGCCATAGTATTATTGAACTGCAACTCTATTATACATCACAACATACAATTTTAAATAACTGCAGAGCCCAACATTTTACACTGTACTAGTGAATGAAAAATATGAGACATGATGCTAACACCAGAGCACTATTTTGCATTGATAACCTCTACTCTGCTTATTTTGAGGTACCCAGAGTCCCTTTGTGTTGGCCTGGACATCTGAGAAGAAGGCGCTGAACAGGAGAAGACCCAGGACTGATCCCTGTGGGACTCCACTCATGACTGGTCAGCAGTCTGACTTGGAGTTCGCTACTTTCACACTGTGTGTTCTATCTGTGAGCCAATATGCAACCCACCTTGTGATATAGGGGTTGATGCCTAGTTTGGTGAGTTTTTCAATAAGTCCTGAGTGAGGAATAGTATTAAAGGCCTTGGCCAGATTGAGGTAGGCTGTATGAACTGCCTTACCTTCATCCACCACTCTAGTGACTGACTCAAAGAAGTCAACCAGGTTGAGCAGGCATGATCTCCCTTTCACAAAACCAAATTGCATGGATCTAGAGTTTGGAGATTCCATATAACCTTGTTAATTAGGTCCATGATGGTGCACTCAATAGCCTTACATATCAGACTTGTCAGGCTAATGGGCAATAATTTCCAGAGTCTGTAGTTCCTCCTCCTTTATGGAGAGGGATGACTGTAGCAGTGCACCATTTGGTAGGGACAAAGTCTGAGGTGAGGCTGGGAGTGAGCAGAGCACACAGATGTAGTGCCAGTTCACTTTGTAATTAATATAGAACACAGCCAGGGATATTATTGGGTCCCATGGAAGATGTATTCTTGGCCTTGGACAATGCAGCTTTAACCTGTGCTGCAGTAATGCTGGGTGTCTGTCATTCTTCCAGTAGTGAGACTAGACATTTGGGGGTGAGAGAGGGGTAAAGTTGGCACTGAATCTGTTGGCCAGTATGTTGGCAATATCTGTTGGCTCAGTATAGGAGGTACCATTGTGTAGTAACTCAGAGCAACTCTGGGTATTGCCATGGAGATTATTGATATAACTATAGAAGGCTTTGTGGTTGTTTTTAATGTTTGTTGCAATTCTGCCTTTATAGCTGGCTTTGGAGGTTTTTAAGAATGATCTCAACTTTTTGTTGAGGCTAATGAGGGAATTTTTCCAGTCTTGGGACTTCACGTTTTTCTGCAGCAGTTTCTTCCTTCTGTTGTAGAGTTTATTAATGGCAGGGGACCACCAGACTGGCTTCCTTTATTTGGAGGAGAGCATCTTGGTTCTGTTGGGTATGGCTAGTTCCATGCATTTATGTACGTGTTCATACAGTGCATTGGTGTATGATTTGGCAGTCATGCATCTATTTTCCATTGGCATGGGTGCTGTGAAATTAGCCAGCTCTGTTTTTAGGAGTCCAAAGTCAGCTTTGGTGGATACCTTTGTGGGGGTGGGGGGTGGGTGGTGGTGGAATGTGGATTTCCATGGAAATTAGTTTGTGGTCAGATAAGGTCAAGGATGTTGCTTCCTCTAGTGGGGGTAAGAATGAGCTGGTCCAGGGCATTGGAATTCATATATTATAGGAAGCGTTGGGCCAGTGCATTGGTGCATGAGTAGCTTTCCCAGTTGATGGAGGGGTAGTTGAAGTCACCTAGTATGAAAGTGTTGGGTTGGATCTTAATAGTTTCCAGGGTGGTTAGGAATGTAGAGTGAGAGTCTTGGGACTTGGTTGGGGACCTATAGCAGGCTACAACCTGAATTGCAGTCTTTCCCAATGTTAGTTGTACCTGGAGTATCTCAGATGCATTATGCTGAGCTACTAGTCTGGAGGTGTGCATATCCTTTACGAATATGGTGACACCACTGGCTTTGGATCTTCATTCCATCTTCTGAGGCCGAAAGGTGTGAATGAGTTATAGCTTGGTAGAACAGGGGTGCTTTCTGCTGCTTTAAACCAGGTCTCTGTTACAGCAGAAATGTCAGTGTTCTCCATTTTGAGGAGTGCTTCGATTGAGTGCATCTTGAGATTTAGACTTCTAGCGTTGAGCAGCATGACCTTCAAATTGCATTTATTTATAGCTGTTATGCTGGTAATTTGGTCTTTGGAACATCACCTAAAAAGGCACTATAGGGCACGCACGAGCATTAGCCAGTACTTGGAAAACACAGAGGTGACAGATGCAGGCCATCTTTGGCAAACCATTGAGGTCTGTCAATAATGTTATCCCAAGCAGACAGATACTGGATTCTCTTAGAATGACACCAGAAACTTAGCCAATTGTTGAAGTCAATAATTTTCTGTTTGTACTGTGGTATCATTCTGGGAGATGGTAGGGTGCTGCTCAGGGCTAGGGTCATACCTGCCTGGGGCACATAATCCAACAGCTCCACCATGTCTCTTTCCATGCAGTCTAGGGAGGTGCGTCTCAGGTCATTCACATCCACATGGACAATGACAGAGTCATACTTGTACTTGTTGTGGAGTGACCTGAGTGTGTGTATGTGTTGCATTCTGGCACCTGATAGCTGACTGTTACCTTCTCCTTACTCAACCTAGTGAGTGGGACATTAGCATGCTCACTATTGGGTCACCTGTGATTATTGAATTGGGCAAGCTGTTTTGCCTTAGGGGCTTAGGGGCACACTGTGTAGGTGATCTATGTGTCTTGTGCTTTGTGCTGTGTTGTGGTGGTCAAGTGCATTTCTGCCTTGGAGGTCTCTGCTCTTTGGGTAGATTTCTATTGAGAGCCTCTGCAAAGGTGGGTATGTGGTTTGTGTTTTTATGTGAGGGGTGTGATAGTGGTTGTTCTGGAAGGCTATGTGTTCCATGTGGTGTGGTGCAGGTGTTGACCTTCTCCTCTTGGCTGCCTATTCTGGTCTTGGCTGGAGAGTACATGGTTTCCAATTTGGAGATATAAGCGCATCTCTCACAAGTCTAAGTGTTGGGCGGTAAGAGGAGAGGGATGTCTGTGTACATGAGGCAGTTGCTACACTGCCTCAGAATGCCCAAGTTCACCAGGTTAATAGGAGAAAGCACAGGAAACTGACCTTTAAACATGCCAGGAGGAATGGTCATCATTACTAAGTACTGGAGCTGTTTCCTTATAGGACGTCTAGTGCTGATAGCACTTATGTGTGCTACAATAATTGCTACAAAAAGCCGTATGAAGTGTTAGGTGAATAAGCTAATTAAAGTGCAAGAGAGAAAAGAAAGTTGAAAGGGATAGAAAAAACTACCCAAATGGCCAATAAACTACAATTTCAGAGCCAGAAACCACTCCTCTTGTGGTAGATAGGCTACCTAGTGCTTACCACTCCTGTGTATAAGACTCCATATGTCAGTTCTCCAATGCACTTTTAAACAAAATAATTCAGACATTATTAATAGGGTAGAAAACACATAAAAAATAGCATTCTACAGTCTAATATTTCATTATATTTCAGTCCCATTTTGCACTGCATCACACTGGATTCATAACCAAGAAGAGTTTAAACCTCACCCTATATGTAGTAACTGACACTCTGAGTTTTCTGATCAAATTCATGTATTTATTTATTAATTGGATAAGTGGGTCAGTCAGGTAATATTTTTCAACCACAACCTGGGCCTAGTTATGAGCAATCGAAGACATACAGATCAACAGCAATAAGAAACATACAAAGCTGCATAAATATAATGGTGATGCTGCTCTCACAGACACACACTGCACTACAAAATTAGTCATATCAATGATTGTCATCATCATTTCATTGTTATCAGGTAATTGCCTTTTGCCTTAATTCCTAAAGTTTTCCACCCAAGGAGATAGCCACCTCTAACAATTATCTGCCAAGAAGTGTGGTCACCTTCAACCATCCTACTCTAACTGCCCACAGATATAGCTGGGTTCCTGCTAGATTGCCAATAAGCACATAAAGAAATTATGTCTATACGAGAAAACCTTCTGGGAGATTGGGACATCAATTCCTTTCAATGGTACAGCAATACTAATTGTTTAATTAAAGCAATTGTGGTGGTGCTGCGGTAGCGTTGTCACCTCACAGTAAGACGTCCTGTTCGATTCTCAGTTAGAGCGTCTTCTGTGTGTAGACATGCATGAATGGGCATACCTTTGTTGAAGGTTGTGTGTCAGAGCTGGCAACTCGGCATGTAAAAATCTACTGCCAATCATTAGCGGACCAGAGTTCTGCTGTGGCGACCCCTAACCGGGAAAAGCAGAAAGACAAAACATTATATGAATGCTGTTCTCTCTTAAAAATACCAGACATTCAGTCAAATAATACAACTCTTGTGGGGGCCCTCCTTCTGAATCCTAGATTCTGTGAAGAGAAAATGCTGCATGATGAAGTGATTATGTCTTGCAACAGCAATCACAAATAAAAGATATATTTTCAATTTAATTATATACAAATTCTAAAAATATATATGACACTGATTTTTACACATTAGCAAAAGTTTTATTGATTTATTTAAATTAGTTTACTGGGGTAGAGCACTGATCAAAAAGAGACCATCTGCAGGCTTAGTGGAAAAGTCTGTTTTTTATTTATTTTAGTTTGTTTACAGCTATATCTCACTGATCAGACAATGACCAATTTGAAGCACAGTGGAATGCAGTCACTATGTTGGGCGCCCACTATCAGCATTATAGCCATGGATGAATTTTCTTAGCTCATGATCTATAAGCAAAGAATATAATCTATTTTACCTTATCTTTGTATAAAAAATAGAATGAGCTATATAGGGTCCCCTGAGGATGTAAGAGTCGAATGAGTCAATCTGGTTCAGATGGTTTAACGCCAGCTAGCATGACTTCATGGTTTACAGTTTTTTGCCAAGTTGTATTTGGGTCTTCAGTTTCAAATGTAAAAAAAAAAAACAGTTACAAAGAACGAAGGGCTGATAGTTTTGTGATTTAGTACTTTGGCTCCAGCAAGCCTTACCACTAAATGTTGCTGTGGAATTAATTCTTGCAAGAATTATCTATTGTAGAGCAGAAATGCTTACTATTTAATTTTTTTGTGTCAAACGTCTGGTGTTATGGGTTTCTAAATGTTTGAACCAGAAGAACATAGTGCTGAAACGTTGTTTAATTTCAAAATATTGGAAGCCGGATGGTTAATAGTAAGGGAAATTTTGCCTCCTTTCCTTTAGTATGAATCTCGGCCAATACTTTAACTAAGTAGAGCATATAAAGCCTTAGCCTTCTGATACCTTGAGTTCCTGGAAGGCTTGTGTCATTTTTAGTGCTAAAAGATGCTTTAGAGAACTCCTGCTGTTTTTCAAAGTGTAAAGTCCTGATTATGGCAAAAAGGGACTTGTTAATAACAGATAAAGAGTTCTTCCATTGCTCCTGTATGAAATTATTCTGGACTTAATTTGAGAAAAATAAACCATGTGTAGAATACATCTGATAAAGTTGTACTAAGAGGACCACACAAAGGCACTAGCACCTCCCCATTTGAAGACATAAACATGCACACAGACGCACACATATATACTCAGACACACATGAGCCACACAGAGACAAATGCGCACACAGACACACACACATACACACACACACACACACACACACACACACACACACACACACACACACACACACACACACACATGGACACACGCGCACACACACACACACATATGTGCGCACACACAGATAGACATGCACAGAGATGCACACAGTCACACACACACACACACACACACACACACACACACACACACACACACACACACACACACACACACACACACACACACACACACACACACTCTATATGGCACAAGGTGTAAATGAACTGGGTTTAGATAAAGAAGACAGCTGATGCAGGGTTTGAATCCAGTTGACAAATACTTTGTCAGGCCCCAGTGACCTAATGGATATGGTAATGGCATCTTAAGTCAGGGACTGTGGGTATGAGTCCCATCAGGGATGATATAATCTGTATCAAGCTTATATTAGGAGGGATATAATCTTGATACAAGTAGAGCTCTTCAGGGTGAGTGTGGCATAATGGTGAAGGTCTTCACCTCCTATGGCAGTTAGTCTAGTAGTCAAATGGACACACACACACACACACACACACACACACACACACACACACACACACACACACACACACACACACACACACGCGCGCACGCGCACGCGCCCTCTAACCTCCTCACTTATTGTTCCAGTAGTCTCTCACACACACTGACACACAGAACTGCATATACATACACTCCCATTCACACACACTATACCTCAACCAACATTGGCTATTGCATACATTTCCACCATTGGAATGCATAGGTGTGAGCTGCAAAAATGCTGTGCACACTTACACCTTTAAATCCATGCACAGCCCAGGCCTCATGCCGTTCATTTGTGCACTGTGACTCTTAGAGAAAAGAAGAGCTTTGTCACCCATGTTAGAGTTATTCCTTCTTTTTAAGACAGGTATGATAATAAAAGTAGACCAATTATATAATTCATTTTGATTGCTTTTTTTCCCCTATCCCAAGCTAATTTGTGATTGATAGCATTTCTAAGTTGTAACCACAGTACTTTATGGTATTGCTTGACCATGTCACCCGCCTCTGTTTTCAGTACTTAAAGACTGCGTGTATCAGCAGAAAGACCAGTATTCATAGGATGTCTTGTGTCTGGCACATATTCTTTGAAGTGGTACTCTGTTTTAGTTTTCAAATAATTCACTTCTTTCTGCTTGCTTAGTGACTAGCTATATTGTGCTTACAAAAACACTTTATGAATTATTATGTAGTTGTTTTTTCCATTTCAGATTTTATTTAACATTTTGATTTTTCTTACACTGCTTTCATTATAAACTATAATTATTCTGTTTGTTCAATTTATGAAAATAACACAGATCACAGGCACTACTCTCTGGGAATATTGTTCAGATTCTAAATTATAAAGGAATATTGCCAAGCAACATACAATTGAGATGTACGCAAAGTAATGCACACTTGTCCACCCACCTATTTGCCAAGTTATTTTTTTTACTTTAATGTAGGTTAGCTTTTTTTCACATGCCTCTCACACAAATGCAGGCATAATTTGCTTTCACATAAGTTTCTGAAATATGACAGTATAATGGGCTGAAAAATAATGGGCAGAAAATTGCATCTGTTACTAAATTTCAAAATTATATTTTAATGCATCAGATCCTTTGTTTTCAATGTAATTTTTAAAATTGTAATGGTATTGATGATATTGTAGTGAGAAATCAAACCACACTACTAATGTATATAAAAACATACAAGATATAGTGCACTTCTTATCTTATATTTTTACTTAGGCATTACATGAGCAAAGATGGGCTTGCTAATTAAATTGTGTGTTGCTGCGCAGGTTAAAGCAGGGCAAGAGGTATCTGTTGTTACAACACTATACATTAGGTGAAGATGATTGTGTGTGCTGTTATTAGATGTCCAGATTCAGAGACTGCCCCTATACTCCTGACAGACATATGCAAAAAGATAGATGGTGGATGGACTCCCGTAACAAAGCATGATGTTAAGACATTTGTGGAATTGACAGCTACAAATCAATAGTAGTACACATTAATGACCCTGGAAGGTCTGAGTCCCAAAACTAAGCAAAATGATGTTTGATTCAGTGCAAATAATAATGAACTGTGAAAGTCTCTGTTGTTCATTAAAAGTGTATTGTTGGGGGGGGGGAAGCCCCAGCACCCCCCAGCAATGCAGGGAAGCTATACTGCACACCCTTTCTATTATGTATATTATCTCTGAGATTGCTGTACCTTGGAAAAAAAGGGAATTCTCAGAAGTATAGGAATGTCAAACATAGTATAGATTTTCTCCTAATTGCATTTAGATTTCCACAGTTCTGACGATCACATCTACCATTCCTGAACATATAATGGAAAACCATGCAAGAGTCATCTGACAAAAGTCAGCAGTACTTTCACTACAATTAAAGCCAGTAAAAACCACCCAAACATAGTCATGATGACACGTTTTAAAATATGTGACACATGATGTGTATGACTTGCTTGTTGTTCTTCTTCATGGCTGTAGGACTGAAGGAAATATCCACCTTGAAGTAGCAGTCAATAAGGTGATGGGTGGATATAAAGGTCATTTGAGATTTAGGTTCCCTTAGTTTCCATTGCCTAACTGTGTGACTCTGAGGAAGTTACTTAACCAGACACCACTCCTGGACTTTGAAAAGGTCCTTGGAGATCAATGCTCTACCCTGGAAAACAAATACAAATCTATGTATATACATAGAACCTGATTGACTTCTTCAAATCAGTCTTCAGAGCCGTGGACAAGGGTAAGGTGGTCCACACAGCCTATCTGGACCTCGCCAAGGCCTTTGACACCATCCCCCACTCTGGAATCATAGATAGACTGACTAAGCTGGGCATTAATCCCTACGTCACTCGATGGGTTGCCACCTGGCTTACTGACAGAACCCACACTATAAAAGTAGCTGACTCCAAATCCAGCTCCAGACAAGTGACAAGTGGAGTACCTCAGGGTTCAGTCCTGGGACTGCTTTTGTTTGGCATCTATTTCTCTGAAGTACAGGCCAACACTAAGGGACTCTGGCTAACAAAGTTCGCAGATGACTGCAAACTAGGAGCCATTATTGAATCCCCAAATGATGTGGATACTTTACAAATGAGCCTTACAGAAACAGATGTTTGGTGCCAGAGCCATGGCTCAAGCTCAATGCCAAGAAATGTATAGTTATCCCCTTTGGGAAAAAAACATGTACCCGTGAATTACCACATAGGTGGCAGTACACTAAATACTGAAAGTGTGATAAGAGACTTAGGGACACAGGTGGTCAGTGGTCTCACCTTCGATAACCACATCGCCACAACAGTCAGGAAATCCTTCTTTGTGGCAAACCTCATCACTAAGGGCTTTTCATCCAGGAAAAAGGAGATCATTGTCCCACTGTACTCATTCTTCATTAGACCTATTATAGAATACAGCGCCCCATTTGGTATGTACCTCTCAAGACATCTGCAACAACTGGAAAGGCCGCAGAAATACCTCACTAAAAGAATCACAGGCCTAAAGTAGATGCCCTATGCTGACCGCCTTAAAAAGCTCCAGCTATACTCTGTCACATATCGTCTACTCAGAGGCGATCTCTGCTTAACATACAAGGCTATATCAAACCCAGAGCTGTTGGACATGCTACATTGAAAGAAATCCCAATCCCTCAGAGTGACACGTTCCAGGGATCTAAACCTTGTCATCACAATAAACAAAACATGCTGGAGGGATAAGTTCTTGACTCAGCGACTCCCCAGACTCTGGAATAGACTGCCCATACATGTTAAGCAGAGCGCCTCTTTGGCCCTTTTCAAAAGGAACCTTGACGATTGGATGGGAGAAAGAAAATTCACCCTGGGGATCATGTCAGTCACCCTGCTAGACAGGGGTTGAGGGAAGTAAATAGTGTGGGAAGAAATAGCCAGGAATTGTTATGGCTGGGCTTGTATAGGCTCTAGGGCCGCTAGCCTAGTACAAACCTATGAACCTATGAACCTATATAGATAAGTATGTATGTATATCTGTATCTATATCTATATCTATATATCTATACATATATATATATATATATATATATATATATATATATATATATAGATATATACTCACATATATATTTACTTATCTAAGAGTGTTGTTTGCCTGACCTTTAAGAAATGCAGGGTTGTTTGTGGAAATGTTGATTTTTGAACGGACGTTATGTTGAGTGTTTGCTTTGCTGAAAAAGGTAAGTGGAATTTATACTAGGTATATGTAAGTGTTTTTGTGAATTTGTCTGAGATAGATTAAGGTTTAGATAAAATGTTAGATTAAGTCTGTGTGTGTGTGTGTGTGTGTGTGTGTGTGTGTGTGTGTGTGTGTGTGTGTGTGTGTGTGTGTGTGTGTGTGTGTGTGTGTGTGTGGTGAGTGTCCATGTTATGGGACAAGCTTTTTAAGATGCACATTAAGGTTAGGGGCAGGATTACACTTAAAACATATTACTAAGGTGGAACAGCGGAACAATGACATCCCTAGATCTAGACATAATCCCTTCATTTATAAGATACTTAATACAGAAGGACTTTCTTATAACAATGGACATATGTTGGTCAAAAGTTATGTCACTGCTCACACAAGTTCCCAAATCGTGAACCACTGGGTCAGCTATTAGTGGCATATTGTAAATGTGGTAGTTCCTTGGGTTTGATGACTTCCTAAAAGATATGATAATGCATTTTTTGCCATTTAGCTTCAGTCTATGATTTTGGCACCAGTAATTTATTTGGGAAAAACCTTCCTGCAGGATGACTACGTCATTTGGGATTCAATGACTGCTCCTAGCTTGCAGTCATCTGTAAACTTAGTTAGCAAGATCCCTTTGGTATTGACTTTTACTTCAGAAAAGTAGATGCTAAACAGGTGATAAACTATTAACTCTTAGCCTTAATATTCTTACTTTCACCTAGCAGCACCATTGCCCCATACATATTTTAGCTCTTCATATTTACTATACAACCTCTGCCTTATATTCTACCATATGATATGCTTTGAAACTGGAAGAAAGATAACGTACACTACTCCACTACCAGACCGAAATATAACAGCTTTCAAAGGCACATAACAAATGTTGTCATGCTCCTTTGAATGCTGTTATGATTGCATCTTGCATTGCAACACACATAACATAGGATCATAGGATCATAGTATCATAGGATCATAGGAGATTACTAGGCTATTGACCCAGAGGTCATTTTAAGCCTAGCCGTTTCAACCTAATATAATACCATAGAGGTACTAGTCAATACTCAAAATTGCATTTAGTGATGACTGCCCATGTCAAGGAGGGTTGTGGGCACTATCCCTGCTAAGAAATTATGGTACCCCATCTACTCATCCAGGTTCCTCTTGAACAGTGTCATAAAGGTGCTCTGTTTCACATGAGTTGGCAGCCTGTTCAAAGACATTGCAGTCACTGGGAAATAAATCTGTGCCTCCAGCATGTCCTATTTAAGTCGCAGGCCATATTTAAGTCCCTGGAATGGGTAACCCTAGACCCATTTGATTTATGGATATGCAGTAAGTTCATTAGGTTTGGGTTTTGGGTTTCTCTGTAGGCCAGGCATAAGTCTCCCCAAAGAAGTCTATATGTTACTGAGTATGGTGACAGGGATTTTAGTCAGTCTGTGTAAGGCACATGCTGGAGGCCCTTGATCTTCTTTGTTAGAAACCTCTGAGATCTCTCTAATTCCTGTAAATGCTTAATATGGTACATAGCAAATGGGGTGTTACACTCAATTATGGGCCGGATAAGTGCAGAGTATAGTGGGGATATAACTTCTTTTGATATTGAGGTGATGCCTTTACTAATCAAGTGAGGTATGTGGAAAGCTTTCCTTACAACAGTAGACATGTGGTGGTCGAAGTTAAGGTCGGGGTTAACCTGTGATCCCAGGTCCCTTACCACGTCATGGGTTCTTAGGGTATTGTTACTGATTTGATAGTGTGAAGGGGCATTCTTTGTGCCAAAGGTAATGATGATGCATTTCTTTGCATTCAGTTTGAGACCGTGACTAATACACAAGTTGTTGGTCTGTGTGAGATCATCCTGGAGTATACTGACATAATTTGGGGATTCAATGATTGCACCTAGCTTGCAGTTGTCTTCAAACTTGATCAGCTACAACCCTTTAGTTTTGACTTGAGCTTCTGAAAAGTATATACCAAATAGTAGGGTGCCCAGCAGTACAGCCTTTAAATACTGTCAAAAATGAGTGATGTCATCACCCTTCACAATCCTTTAAAGATACAACTACCTTAATGCTCAAATGAAATACACCACAAACACCTTTTAACACAAGAACATTTTAGCAATCATCTTTTATAAAAAAATAACTTTTCAAATTCCAAGACATTCATCAAATGTAAACTTAAAAATTGCTTAAGATAAAAAATCAACCACATTTTATCCATTGACTTGCTTTAAAACACATATATACTGTGCAGTTGAAGCCCCCCCACACACACACAGACTAAGATACGCAATACTTATGAGGTAGCTTTCCTCAGTAATATTGGTTTTAAGGATACCATTTCATTAAGACCTGGTGCATGGGTAGCAGCTAATTTTATTTGCCACTTAATTTCCCTTTCCTCTATATAATTCCTGTAATCTCCCTCTCTAGGATTTGGTCTTACTTGCTCCACAATACCAAACAAAAACTGAACAAAATTTGCACATACTGATGAATGTTTATAGAGGGGATTGTTTATATTTCCTGTGGCAATCTTGTACTGGTGCTCGTATATTCTGTCTTGCCTATGTAGTAAGCTGGACAGGTTTTACAAGCTGCCAGATATATCATCCCTGATGTTTGACAATTTTTTTTTCAAAGAAAACCTTAGACTTCAAAATATTTTGCAGGGTTACTATATTCTTAGCTTGTATGAACTTGTATTGTGCACAAGCACCACATCTTGTTGTACCACTATTACCCATCTGACTTTTGTTACTAAGTTCAAATGCCCCTTTTAAATTGAGCCCAGTTTTGCATACACAAGTGGGTTCCTTCCCAACAACTGAAAATATTCTAGGGTTATTTTTAAGGATAGACCAATTGTTCTCAAAAATCTTTTCACTTGTTTGACTTGTCCACAAAAAGGAATAACCATAGCCCTATGAAACTGTTTCTCCTCTTCCAAATGTTCTTTTTCCTGTAGTACATCACCTAACAGTGGTTTAAAATTTTACCCCACTCACTTTAACATATTCTACATTTTTCTCCAATATGTTAGCTGGATACCCTCTTTCATAAAATAGTTGTGCTACTTTTTGTAACTCTCTATCTACGTCTCCCTCATCAGAAGTCATACGGGCAACTCTAACTAGTTGACCTTTGACTGTATTATTTTTTTGATGGTGGGGTGATTACTATTATACTCTAAATAGGAATGACTGAATGTGGGTTTTCTATAAACTTTGGACTTAAATCCTTTACTGATTTCTTGTATAAATGTATCCAAATATTAATGCTTTCTACACTACTGGTGTATGTGAATCTCAAAAAAACTAGTTGAATTGTTCAAAAATTCCACAAATTCTCTCTTATTTTCTTCTGTTCCTGTCCACAAAATGAATACATCATCCAAAAACGCACATACATTTTAATATATCTAAACCACTCACTAGGGGAAATTGTAGTTTCTTCCCATTCTAAAAGCACCATATTAGCATAAATGGGGGCACATGATGCCCCCATCGCTACACCCTTATTCTGTTTACAATATTCTCCCTCACAGTAAATGCAATTATAATCTAATACAAGTTCCATAAATTCATAAATCAAACTTATTTTATCATCAGAAAAGTCCATATTTTTTTTCATACTTTCTAAAAAGAACTCTATCCCTTCACTTTTTGGAAAGGATGTATATAAGTCCACTATACCCACCATAAGAAATGAAATGTTTTCTTCCCAGAGATTATTCTTTAGCCTATCTAGGAAGTCCCAAGAATCTTTCAAAAGGTGGTCTATCTTGTAAACATGTTTAAGCCGCTTGTCTATTACCACCCCAAAAGGGTAGGTTTTGGAACCTTGTCCTGCTACTATGGGCCTAAACTTAAGATGTTCCAAACCTTTATGTGTTTTGGGAATCCCAAAAAATAGTGGCTGTCACTGGATGTCTAACTTTCAAAAAATTGTAAATATCTGGTGAAATTCTTTCATCTATCAAATATTGTTCCAAATAATAGTCAATGCAGCAATGTGCTATATTTATTTCATTAAGGGAGACATTAGAATATGTTTTTATGTCATAAAGCATCTCAAATATTTTCTGAGAATATTGTAATGCCTCATATAAAACTGCCCCTCCTCCCTTATCTGGCCGCATGACTCTGATAGAATGATCATTTCTCATCTATTCTAATAATTCTTGTTCTTTTTTGGTCAAATTGTATGACATACTTTGTCTTTCTTTACTTTTCAGTGTGTATATAGTCTCTGTAATAGCTTTTTCTACTACACTTAAAGTAGGTTCTAACGGTGGGTTAAGGGTACTTCTCATCTTGACTTCATTTTCCTTTCTTCCATTTGTATTTTGGTTCTGAAAAATATATGCTAAATTGAGTTTCCTCATAAATATTTTTAACTCTAAAATAACATCAGTATAATTAAACTTCCTTGTTGGAACATATTTTAAACCTTTCATAAAAAGGGAAAAGTACTCTTTGGTGAGCACAATATCAGTATAATTATAAATATGGTATCCTTTATAAGTGTTTACTATCCCTTCTTGGTGTGTCTCATCTAAATCATCAGGGTGGTTTCATCTTTACCAATGTTCTCTGTCCCTGGTTCTCCATTGATGGTGAGGCCTCTCTCCCTCTATCTTGTCTCCTATTTCCCCTTCCCCCCACTGATTCATTAAAAAATTCTTCCTATATGTAGTTTGTTTAAACTGTTGCCTGTTGTTAACTGTATAGGGGGGGCTGGTTCCATTTTTACTATTATGTCCTCTCTTAACAGGGCCACTGTATTTTTCCTTCCTGTATGTCTACTAATGGGTAAGCTTTCTTACCATTATAGTCTAAGTCTCTTTCTGTCTTTTTACACTTTCTTTTAAAAAGCTTGACACATTTATTTTCAATGCCTTCAATTTGTTTAACATACAACTTGTCATACTGTTGAAACAACAAATCTTCTTGAATATCTTTATTCAATTTCTCTGTCTCTACTATCAATGCACAAATGTTGACATCATTAAGTTCAATACTTTTTGCCATCAACTCTAAACCACGTTTGTTAAACATTGCTATAAATTCAGCATATACAGTGTCAGTATAATCAATACCAAAGGGAAATGTATACACCCTTAGTCCCTTTGGGACAAATTTCTTAGTCTGATATTCTGCAAGGAAGGCATTTTCAATTTGTAAGGCTTTAACCTTGTACGTTTTACTTTCAAAAGCATAAATCATTTCTTTTAAGCCACCCTTAATAGTACTAGTTTTATTACATACAATTTTTTTACCGTTATCTTCTTTTATATCATAATTTGAAAAGACGATTTTTTTTTCACTAAACATTCATAGTCCAACTTTTCAGTCTCTTTATAGTTTCCCAAAGGATTCCTGCACCTTGTGGCTTCAAAATCAGTCTCTTGTTGCAAACCATTGTCTTTGTTAAAAGTATAAGCTGTCGTTGGTCTGTGTGAGACAATCCTGGAGTATACTGACATCATTTGGGGATTCAATGATTGCACCTAGCTTGCAGTCATCTGCAAACTTGGTCAGCTACAACCTAGTTTTGACCTGAGCTTCTGAAAAGTATATACCAAACAGTAGGGGGCCCAGCACTGAGCCCTGTGGCGTCCCACTGGTAACAGGTCTGTTGGTTGATGTGGAGTAACCCACTTTGATAGTGTGTATCCAGTCTGTGAGTCAGTTGGCAACCCATCTTACAATGAAGGGGTTTACATTTAGTTTGCTAAGTTTATTGGTAATGCCTGGATGTGGGATTGTGTCCAAAGGCCTTTACCAAGTTAAGGTATGCTGTGTGCATAGATCTGTCCTCATCAATGGCCTTGGTCACACTTTCAAAGAAGTCCACCAGATTTAACAGTCAGGCTCTACCCTTCACGAAGCTAAATTGAGTAAGATCCGGGGTTTGGAGGTCACCTATGTCTTTATTTATGAGGTCCATAATGATACATTCCATGGCCTTACAGATGAGGCTGGTCAGGCTTCTGGGTCTGTATTTCCCCTGGTCTGTTGCTAGGCCACCTTTGGAGGGGAATAACTGTAGCTGTTCTCCAATCCACAGGAACAAAGCCTGTGGTTACAATATGATTGAAAAGGTTACTTAGTGGTGATGCTAGGTCATATTTTATTCTATTTAGAAGACAGTCTGGGATGTCATCTGGTCCCACAGAGGCCATGTTCTTTGCCTTGGACATTAACACCATCTCCTCATTTTAAAATATTGAATGATTATATTACTCACATCTGATATTACGGTGATTCAGTTAAAGTACCTTAAATTTTTATTATGTATTAGAATGGGTTTACTTCAAATCATCGAAGTTGTAGAACATCAAATCTAAAATGACTGAAGACCAGATCATCGAAGTTTTGCAACAATGAACAATTTGAATGGAGATCTCCGTACAGAGCGGAATGGGAAATGTACCATTTTCCTCATTGTAGTGCGATCTTGGAGTTGGTATATTTAAATAGCAGGGTGTGTGGGGGCTGCAGGGGGCAAGACTTGTTTGTTATTTTTTTTTATTTGATTTTTGATGTTGTAGAACTTCAGTGATCTGGTCTTCGATCATGTTAGGTTCGATGTTCTGCAGCTTCGATGATTTGAAGTAGACCCGTTAGAACATGGGAAAATAATTTCTTCTAAAATATGATGATGTGTCACTTTTGAAGTCAACACATGACAGTACAGAATCAGGACTGTATCTTGAAACAAGAGGACAAGTTCTAATCGTAGTGTTGCCAAATTATGAGGATCTGACACTACAGTTAAATAACATGGTGCTATTATAACTTCAAGGTGTCAGGTTTCTGGAAGCTGAATCTTGCCAACAGTGTAGATATCACTTTTCCTATGATTCTCTGCATTATGACTATGTTTTATTAGTTATCTGTTAATGAAATAATGTCATAAGAACTGCCAATGTTATTTATTTACTCATTTGTTTATGTATTTGTTTATTTGGCTTCTGCCCCTCTTTAGCAGACAAATGAGGAGAAAAGTTCCACATTACATACATCTGAATGAGCTAACAGTAGAAAATGTACCATAGCATTCATTATTATTATACTTAACAAGTGTTACCCATGTTACATACACTAATATAGTATGTACAACATGTTGAGCTTAGACACATCTATAGAACATAGTATATACTGCAAGCAAAACTAATCAATAGAACATTGATTTTATAGTGTATGTGCATGCTCTCACTGTAAATATTAGGACACAGACAGCAGATAAGACATATGCATGTTTAAGATATATATATATATATATATATATATATATATATATATATATATATATATATAGATACATTTTATCCAATCAGTTAGAAGATTCACTTGAGATCTACTTCCAGGAAATTTCTATAGTAAAATTTTCAGAACTGTTTGATTTTTGTTTGATGTGACTGTATGAGGTGAGGAATTAATAATGGGGTTAGTGCAGGAGCTGTATTGTTATATTAATAGGTATGATTTCATTAGTATTGTATATTATAGATGGAATAAAATTTAGAATAAGAAGGGGTCTTGTCAGTGGGGGTTATTACAAGTGCAGGACCACTTGATTTTGAAGCATGTCTTCAAACAGAATTTAAATTGTAAATAATATTTCTGACAGATTATAGATACTGATCATCATGATTTTTAGATTTTTGAATGAATACTGGGTGTTCTCTAGGGAGTATGCACCAGTTTAAATGCTTGTCGGTTGCAGAACATCTGTTTGGTTTACAGAGGATGTTGCAGGCAGTCTTAAAATGAGAAAAGGCTTGTTAAAGAATAAAGAGCCCCACAGACATATGTTCTGCTAATGTGGTTTCTTGCAAACTTTGCAATTTTATTATGAGATTGCTCCAGTTTAGTTGTCTGAGAGACTGTAGCTTAGTAACACTTGAAACATACAGGAATCAGGGACTAGATAGGTCTGAGCTAGAGTTGCATGCGCCTATTCTATTAAGAATGCTTCCACTTTATAGAGATCTCCTAATTTATGATTAATTTTTTTGATCTGCATATTGGATGTATTGCTCAAATTTTAATGCATGGTCTATTATTTTCAATAGTTTTGCATTTTGTAGTAGCTCAGTTATTGTATTATTGACTGATAATATTTTAAGTTGCTTAAATTTGATTGTTGGGTTGGAGGATAAAATACCATTAGTGTATTTAGGAGTAGTTTAGATTGTTCCATCCAGTTTTCAAGTCCTGCAAATTCTGGCAAAGGAATGCTGGTATGGTATAAATATGTTCAGTCATGCTTCCAACAATAAGTCTAAAGCTATATTAATAAAAGTATAATCAAAGACTATACATATAAAGCAATTCAAAATGAAGACGGTGTCTTCAGCTTTGCAGTCCACATTGATTCAGTAATAATCATCAACATATTCTAATAGAAGGTCATATATGTGACACAGTCACAGTTTTCTCATCCTCTTATCTCAATGGTTAGGAACAACAGCCAAGAATCAGCAACACATTTGGTCCAACATATTGGTACTATTGGATTAAAACTATGTTTTGCTACAAGAAAAATTTAGTATGGACTTCAGTCACGATAGGGTGCCAGTCATGCCTTGTGATACTAATTTCAAGGGTTCCAGTCTTTGCTCTTGCCTTAGATATAGTGAATATGAATCAGAATTACTATAGTACTATGGAGAGAAGTAATAACAGCTTCATCTAATGCATTGCCTAAAATTTACTAGAGACATGACTACATTACATCTATTCTTCAAGGATGCTATATATTGCTTGAATGTCTCACTGCTACTGCTGTAGCTACAAGGTCCTCTCTCACAGCTCACAACATGTGGATGTTTAAAAAATACATTTTTTCTTATTATTCAGCTTTGCTATTCTTGTCTTATATAGACCTAGTAACACTAACATACAAAATCTTAGTATTGTACACTGCCATAGTTCTCAAGTTTTAAATGTAGACAGTAAAAAAAAAAAAAAAAAAATATATATATATATATATATATATATATATATATATTTATAGGTTAACTATGACTTACCTGAATTTCAGCCAGTCTAACCTCCGATGGACAAAATCACAGTTTCCAAGGAGCATGTAATCGAACCAACAAAGGTCAAGCACACATGATCGAGTTGCATGGTGCACTCGACCTTTTGACATGTGATGTGCTGACACTGTGAAGGGAGGTCGCACTTCACTGAGGAACAGGGAATTAACCCATTTCCTCACTGTAGTCCGATCTTGGAGTTGATATATTTAATGTGCAGGGAGCGTGGCTGGTGCAGGGGGGTCCCCCACCCTGCAAAATAGTAGAATTAATTTACTGTTGACGGCAGAGTTCAACTGTACATTAATGTGCATAGCAGGAGGCGAGTGACGTCACCTCCTGCTATGTCGAATACATCAAACCACGGTTGTTGATGTATTCATTTTGGTGTGGTTTTCTATTCAAAATTTCGTATTCAGCATTTCGAGTCGACATTTTACATGATCGACCGAAGCACACACACATGTGTGCACACACACACACACACACACACACACACACACACACACATATATATATATATATATATATATATATATATATATATATATATATATATATATATATATATATATATATATGTGTGTGCATATTTTGGAGCAAGAGCAAGGTGTGATCTTCAGATTTTAGATGCTTACGGTAAGGCACATGTCCAGAAATCCTCTACTCTCCATTGGTTTTATTTTTCATATCACATTTTTTTTCTTTTGTTATCAGTCACCCCATATTTCCTCTTCATTATTCCCAATTTTAAACTGCAAAATAGAAAAATGTTAAATAACCATATTATATGTATATTCAGTATGAGCTAATGACATTTGAATAATTCAAAAGTCCATTATGACCAATGCACGATGACTCTGTGTTCTTCCTCTACTGCTCTGTATCAGCCTGCCTTTTTATTTATTTAATTACATTGGTTTACTGGGGTAGTGCACTGATCAATATTGGCCAATATCAGGCTCAGCCAAGGTGAAATACAAAATATTTCACAAAAAAAAAAAAAAATACAGAAATATAAGCAATAATGTAGTAGTTCAGAAAAATTACATAGAAAAAATGTATGTATACATTCTAGTGAACAAGCCCAGTACAATGTACAATTAAGCAGAGTATAATATACAATATATACATTGGTTTCTAAAGTGGGTCAGTCTTCAGTAAATATTGAGAGAGGAGAAGAGACTTGAAAAGGAGGTAGGTTAGGTGATATGTCCTGTGTTGAAGCAGGAATATTTGGGTTGGATGAAGTCATATTTTTTAAGTTGCATTCTGAATCTGGAATAAGTGTTGATTGCTTAATGTTGATGGGGAGAGCTTGCCAAAGAGGAGGTGCCTGAGAGAAGAAAGTATGTGCAGTACTGTGGAGTTTGGTTCTAGGGGTAATGAGAGTTGGTGTGGCTTGTGAGTAGTGTCTCAGGTTGATGAGGATGACTTTTCATGAAGTCTAGCTGGAAGGGGAACAAATGTGTAGAAGTGAAGTAGTTTGTAGAGTTGGGATCCTAAAATAGGTTAGATCTTCATTTTATGGGTAGCCATTTGGCTTTTTCATAAATAGTACAGTGATGCTTACAGATAGGGGGATTTGTCATGAATTGGCAGATACTTTTAGAGATAGTCTGGAGAGTTACAATGTTTTTCTTGGAGGCAGAAGCAAAACTTGAGAGCCTGTATTCAAGATGAGAAAGGAGAACTATTTTGCCAGTGGATGGTCTGGTGGGGTAGGATAAAAAAGGGGAGATATTTTGTGGTGAAGAAGGGAAGGAGTTTATTTTGGATCTCCCTTTGTCTGTTTGGAAATGGAAATTTAGTGACTGATCAAGCCACAGTCCTTGGTATTTGAAAGTGGAGGTTGTCTCTGTGGAATGGTTGTCTAGATCAAAGACAGTTAAAGAGCCAGGTGCTTTTACAAAGACAGAGATAAAATTAGCCCATGTGAGACTTCCTGTCTCATATTCCATTGGTCCATTCTGGCATCTATTACAGTATATTATCTTAGTGTCAAAATAAATTCATTACCTGAATCAGCTAGAAGCATTGTGCCCTCTCATGAACATCTTAATCAATTCCTCTAAGCCAACCATGCAGCCTGTGTTCTATATTAAAACGATTCTTCTGACCCAAATGTTTATAACTTATTATTTTTCCTACTAGTTTAATTTCCATATTTCTCCAGTTCTGCAGAACCCTTCAAAGTATTTAATTATATTTTCCTACCATCTATTCCTTGACCCCATACTAGTGAACATTAGGACTGAAAACAAAACAGAAAACTTGGAGTTTTTTATGAGCATTAGGTCACCACATGGCAGCTTTTAGTTAAGATGTGTTGCTTGAACAACATTTTCCTCTATCCAGTGAAGTACTTGTAACAGTAACAAATAAGCCCCAAGAAATACTAACAGCAGAATTAAGAATAACTTTGTCTGTATCTTGCTCTATTGCACTACACATATTGAATGATAAAGCCTAGCATATGTTCATGCTAACAACAACTGGAAAGGCCTCAGAAATACCTCACTAAAAGAATCATAGGCCTAAAGCAGATGCCCTACGCTGACCGCCTTAAAAAACTCCAGCTATACTCTGTCGCATATCGTCTACTCTGAGGCGAGCTCTGCTTAACATACAAGGCCATGTCAAACCCAGAGCTGTTGGACATGCTACACTTAAAGAAATCCCAATCCGTCAGAGCTACACGCTCCAGGGATCTAAACCTTGTCATCACAATAAACAAAACATGCTGGAGGGATAGGTTCCTGACCCAGAGACTCCCCAGACTCTGGAATAGATTGCCCATACATATCAAGCAGAGTGCCTCTTTGGACCTCTTCAAAAGGAACCTTGACGACTGGATGGGAGAAAGGAAATTCACCCCAGGGATCACGTCAGTCGCCCTGCTAGACAGGGGTCCAGGAAAGTAAATAATGTGGGAAGAAATAGCCAGGGAATTGTTATGGCTAGGCTTGTATAGGCCCTAGGGCTGATAGCCTAGTACCAACCTATGAACCTATGAACCTATGTAATATCCACTGTGTATACAAATTGATCTTTGCATTCTTTTCTCCCTACCCTTCAAAGGTAACTTTAGAGGCTTCTGAATGCATCACTGTATAGTACCTAATTCTTGTACCTCTCAGTTTAGTATGGTGACAAAGGACACAGGTTTTTCTATTTTTTTAGCTCTACTAGTTATACTCTTTTGAATAATAATTCTGATTTTACATAATCTTATTTTTCTTAGGTGATAATTTGGAATGATTAAACTGTGGCTTACGTAGACCCATCACCTCTTCTGTTTCTAACTTACTTACTTAATAAAATATATATTAGATTTATTCAACTTTGTCTTGAAACTGTCAACTCTGTGGTGGACAGGGGTGAAGCCTCACCTGCAACTCAGGCAACCCAGGTATGAGCACTGACCAGGCACTGAAGGATCAAACTCTTGAGGGGAGAGAGGAATGATTAGGTATAAAGCCTGCTTACCTTTTTCTCTGGGAAGATGTGGGAATGTGCAAAAAGATGTTGTGATCCCTGGTGGAGGCCAGGGATCATTGACTGGCAGCATCCAGCTCAGAAGTGATGAAGGACATTAAATAGACATATAACTGCTGAGGCAGGACACACATCTTTATGGCATGCCCACTATGTGCACCCACATATGATATCCACTTTGTGAGAGGTAAGGCTTAACCTACCAACTTCCCATCCAGCAGTCATCCCTGGAGGTAGCATAGATAATACTGTGGCCTCCTTCTCTCTCTCTCTCTCTCTCTCTCTCTCTCTGATTCTGAGCCTCATTGATCCAGCTTTCTGCCTCAACTGTTTGAGTGGTGCTGGTGGTCTAAGATAGATTCTAGAGTAGCTGCTGGGATGGGGGGTACTAAAAAGAGCAGGGAGAATCAGCAGCCAGTGTTGGTTGCTACTGAGACCTCCAGCAAGTAGTCACTCTAACCCTTTGAAAGAAAAACAACTGCAGATATTAGCCATTTGCATTACTTTTGTCATTTGGCACTAACTCGAACTTTGAGAATGTATTAGATAGGCAGAGCACTACAGGAATAAATAACCTGAGACTGTGATACAGAAGAGTAGGAATGTAAGTGCAAAAAACATATGAACAAGATATGAAGAATGATTTTCTTTTATCAGAATTTACAATAGAACAGGGATGTATGGTTCAGACTTTGGAAGAGAAGATGGCCATGGGTAGGTAAACACAGGCAAGTTAGGAGTGACAAGGGACTTAGTAAAAGAAGTTTGGAGTGCATTTAAAGAATAAGGCAATGAGAATTAATAGGCAGATATCATGCATGCAGTAATGATGTGCAGGTGGGTTGAATAAAACATCAGCAAAAACATAATTTGCAATTAATTACTTCAGTGGTACTAGAGAAGAGGAAGGCAAAATCAGTTGTTCCCTTGTACAAATGAGAGCAGAGGATTTATCCAGTTAAGTACAAAAATCTTGGTCTTAAATCTTTCCAATAAATGTTATAGAAATAATTCTACATGTCAAGTTAATGAAATTCGTGAAGAGAAATTGTCTAGCAGTAGGGCAAAATTATGGCTTATATAGCACAGGTCTTGTTAGTGTAACCTGGCCCAATTCTGTGACTGCATCAATGCCAGATATAGTTAAATAAACTCAGTGGATGTAGTTCATTGCTTCTTCACTAAGAAGTATATTATTTTCCTGAAAGATTCTTGAAAATTAAAGGTCTTGGTTCTGAAATTCAAAGTACTGAAGAAGGCAGGGAATGTTTAATGGATAGCAGCAGTATGTAACAGTTCGGGTAATTGTTGGTTATAAAGCCAAAGACTATTATTGTACTAGGTTTTCAATTCTGATACTGGTCCTGTTTGGGATATTTGTGTAAACTATGATACAAGGGCTAGAAGAAGATTATCCTACTCACTAGTTACTGCAAGTGTAGAAACGATAGGTAGTAATGGGGAGACAGACTCTAAGGAGACGTACTGTGACTTCCAGTGTAGTATATTAAATGATAGGCAATGCAGTATTGTGCAGGCAGGTTTACAAAACTGATAGGCGATAGACATGGTAAGAGGTGTTCACCTAGGACAAAAAAGAAAGCACAATGTATAGGTGTTACAACCATTGCTATGTCATTTTTGGCTGTGTAGTGTAAAGACAGAGGTTAAATATCAACAGAATAAGAGGATGCATTGCATAGCATGTGGATTCTAGAGATGTAAATATTACTCTGCTGTTATTCAGAATAATGCTGAGGCCTCATCCAAAGCCATGTGTTGATTTCTAGAGGTCATATCAGGGCAATGAATTGTTATCTTCGTCTCACAGCCATAACGTACAGGCTTCAATCCTGACCCTTTGTTACTGTTTGTGGGAGCTTGCATGTTCTCCCTGTGTCCATTCAGCTTTCTGTTTATCTTCCAAAAATATGCTGGGCGTTTCCACTTCAAAGATGGAAGGCACTTGTTGAAACCCAGCCCTCATAGTTGAACTTGAGAGGTATGTCAACAAAGTGCACCCAACATTATATGGAGTTATGGGCAGCAGCACAAACTCTAAAGTGGGGGCCTTTCAAGGAAGACTTGTATAGAAGAACCACTTTGTGTCACTTCAGTGCAGAAGTATAGCTAGGATGGGGTGAAGGGGGCAGGTGCACCAGGTACAAGGTGTTAAGAAATGGGATCATCAGTTACTGATGGGGCTTATTACAAGAACAACTTTCATCAACATTCATTTATTTAATTTCTGAATGTCTTTGCTGTAATTGGCATCAGGGCTAAAGTGCTAAATGCTTATTGGGTGGTATGGTAAAGATCCATTGTCCTGGTCCCCTTCAATAAACACATCACACCAAATTCCTCTTCTCTGCCCTACCCAGACTGGTAAAATAACCACAATCCCCACCAATCCACCAAAAAGGGAGGGAGAGGGGGTGGGTAGCAAGTCAATGCCAAAATGTGATCCCTTACCCAGCTACACTTACCTAAACCCCTTAAGCCCCTCCCCGCCCTTATCTTATTTCCTTCTAATCATGCCTCGGCCCCATTTAACTCATTCATCCCCCACCATCTTAACTTCCACTAATGTATTTATCTATCCCTCTTCCGAAGATGTCCCAGGACAAATTGGTTTGTAACCAAACCTCATTTTTCCCGGTCACCTTCAATAAACACATCATACCAAATGACGTTTGACAACCTTTATTAAACTTCCATAACATAGCTTTGATAACCAATATTTATTAATTACAACTGAACATATTATAACTGATTTTAATCACATCATAAACATCCATATAATGTTAATCAGGACAACATGCTTGCTTATTTATATATCAAGCAGCCTCCAATGGCTCACTTTATTTTCCCCAAATCATTGAAAGGAACGTCCAACACCAGAGGGGGAACAGAAGAGGGCAAGCCTGTCCCTCTTCTCTGCCCACCAGCCTGACCAGGCTGTTCCTCCTCTCTCCTACCAGAATTTCAACAACCAAACCAGCCATAAAAGAGGGGTGGTTCAGCCAAACATCATTTGGTATACCCATCTTCTCTAAACCCAAATGGATCCCTCAGCAACCCTCAAATCCTGCCATACGAGCACCGAACACCACCACTTGATTAACAGTTAAACCAATGATCCCTTTCCAGTACTAAAATAAAAACCATACCTCTGCAGAACTTGTGTATAGTAACCAACTTCTCACTCATTCCAGCTACCAATGTTAACCTCGTAATGATACCTAGGACATTACCTGCCCTGGGCGACACCAAAACATTAACCCAGTGCCACGTGAAACCACACAAAGGCAATTTCCAACCATCACCTAGTAGCAGCCCTATATATAATAAAGTCCAAAAGCAATCTTGCCAACCCTCCAACTATCCAGTACAAGAGTAGCACATGACCATCCTAACCTTTGCTCACCCTCAAACACTTTCAGAATGTCTAAATACAGCCATAAAATGCCACAGAAACTGTAACCCCTAAACTCTATCTCCCAACACTAATCCCCACAACAAAACCCATCCTGACAATAGTCAAAGTCAGTCCATCTTCTGTCTCAACCTACACTGACCCATCAAACCAATGACCACTAACCAAATTAATTCACTTAACTTTGTCATTCATGTAACTGAAGTACTCATAGCTACAACCTCCTGACCGACTGAACTGCCTTACTTTGCTCCCAAGCCTGTCAAATAACTAAATCTTTCCATCAAAATTCTTCCTACCAACTGCTGTAACCCACCCCTAAGTAAGCTATTCCCAGCATTTTGAGTTCCTCTTTAAAAGCTCTCCTTTCAGTGTATCACCTTCATATCCTATAACAAAACAAACCTAAACATCTGCTAAAGACCAAAAACCGTGCCCTGCTTAATCCCCATAACTTCAGTCTAGCTACTGAAGCATGTACTGCCCACCTATCCCCTACACTCACATACCTGTAATACCCATCAAGCCCTCTTATTCTAAAAGTCACACGTATAGTACACAACTTCCTATCAGTTCAAGAAAAACAACAGCAAAATAAACTACCACTCCCCATTCCTAATCCACCATAGCTCCCATCACTACTTCCTTTTATAAGAAACAAGTAATCCTACATAATGATCTCACATTCATTGATTCAATAGTAAATCCTTAAGAAAACCCCTTCATATTATCCATGTAACAAGTTAACATACACAATTCAGGATGCTGTAAACTCAGATTAACTTGAAATGTGCCAAAAGGTCCACATTGATAAAACAGTACCGCCACTTATAAACCCTTCCCCAAGTGACGCGAGTAAACTGGCAGACATGCAACTCTGGTAACCCCAGAACTAAACAGCCTTAAGCCATAGCTGGTCCTTAGCCTTCCTCTCAAAGCTTACTTCCTATGTGTTACCCTTACATCTCACAAAGAACTAAAGCATGGCCTGCATGTGTAAGAAACTCCAAGCAGTGCCTTGCCTATGCCTTCTAACTCCTGTGTCACCACAAGGCACACAGTTCCTCACATCCCCAAAGCCCCCACAGACCTAGCATGCTCCATCAAAACCTATCCACTCTTAACAGTCATCCTTGTACTGAACCACCTCCTATAATCCCAACATACCAGTTAAATGATACACATGGTGATCAATGTACACGTGGTGCTCATGAATAGAACACCTCACTGGCCATCTTCAAACAATTCAAATGACTAGATGGGTAGCTGTAAATTCACCCCAGGGGTTCCACCCCCATCGCTCTAGGACAAGGGCAACAGGTGTTACATGTGGAATTAAGAGTTGAACTTGGCTAGGTTGCCTTACCTAGCTTGTAAGGTCCCTAGAGCCATTAGTCTAGTACTTCCTACAGCTATGATTGTTGTGCATCCACCCCAGCTGTAGAACCCCTGACTCTCCATAAAATTCCCTAGCCCTGCTTTACCCAGCCCCAATATACTACTTCCACACTTGCCCACACATTACCCCCAGTACTGCACCAAGTCCAATGTGCCTTAGTGAACATCGAATAATGTAAGATTACCTGTGACCTCATTGTGCATAAACTCCAGCAACCGGAACATCCACCCCATCAGAATCAATTACCTTTAACATCCACTGTTTTCAGGCCAGCGCCTGTTCCACACTTTGTGCTCCCACCTGGGCTCCTTTGCACACCATTCCATCAACCGAGACATCCACTGGTACCTCCTGCACCTTCATCTTTCAAACCTACCTCCTTCAGATCACCAACTGATGTCCACTCCACTCTTTCCCACCTGTAAAAGAAAAGTAAAATTATAAATTCTTGGCACACACATATCCAAAGTTCCTAAAGCCAACCTAAAGTGTAATAAAGCACCTGCATTACACAATTGCCCAGTACTTTCCTATACATTTCAGCTGAGGTGCAACAAGTCTCAGTGAGAATAGCTAAATTTTTGGCAAACCAAACATCTTCCCAAATCATATTGGTACCCCCCCCCCAAGTTACACTGTCCTCAGAGATCAAGACATCCATGGTACCCTCTGACTGGCTCATAGAAAGTTTAAAGACAACTCCGATGCAGAGAATTTGTAACCGATTACTTACATATTATTCTTTTATCATTTCCTCATTCAACTCAATTACAGCTTTCAGTTTATGATTTAAATTATTTCTAAAATAGTAAATGGCAACAAGTATAGTTTCTCCATGAGTAACACTGCTAGCATATTCACAAAGTTAATCCTTTACTGCATAAAACTTTAACCTTCATTTCTCATGAATCTTGTTATTCTGGGGAACATGGATATAACTGGCAATCCCAATATTAAAACTGGTCAGCACCCCGACAAGTATCCCTAAAAAGAGAAACCCTGTAGTGCCGTGATTCGAAACTGAAAACATGGCAAGACCTGGACCCACTGCAAAATTTGGACCGGTGAGAGCCCTGACACAAGAGAGTGGACGAGCTGTCATTATAATGAAGCAACAGCAGAACTTGTGACACATATTCAAAATTGTGAAAAGTGAAACAGCTTTTGGACAGACTACTGTTAATGGTTAAAGTAGGACCTACAGTCCACTACTCTAAATGTCTTGTTAGTCTGCTCATATATCTACCTCCAAAACTTCATCCATGTCATTTTTAAGTAAGTGCTGGGCAGAAGTAGGTAAAAAGAAAAAAAAGAAAAAAAAAAGTCGACAGTTTCCAAATACTGCTGACACAAACTTAGAATGCTGATAGAACAGGTCACACATCAGCGTGAATTTCCTGAAGGGTATGGACCAAAAATGAGTCAAATTCAGGGCATTCAAGAGCTAGAACATAGTCTGGTGTTTGTGTATTTGTGTAGTGAGAGCCCCAGTACTACAAGTGTTAACTATAATGAACACTAACATGGTATACAATGACAATTAATAAAATTAATTAATTATTGATTTAATTATTCATTAATTAATAAAAAATAAACCATTAAAACATTTGTATATGCCATTATTAACTGTAACTGAATTTGCTAAATATGCATGCATATGAAATAACATTCTCAGCTGCTAACTGTGCTGCAGCAGTACTATATAAAAACTGCATCATCACATGCCAGTGGAACAGCAATATCTGCCTTACACTGGGCATGCATATAACAAAAGTAGCAGATGTGCCCATACAACCATATTAAGTTACCTTTGCTTGATTTTAGGAGGGGGGAATATGGCTGTCTGGACAACTTCTTCAGTGCATTTAACATTCTGCCCTCCCATCTCTACCTCCCCCTTCTAAACAGTTCCAAATTCCCTTGCGTAGATTCCATCCCTGACATTTATTCTGTTAGTCTGCTCCATGGGTTTATAAATATTTCTATGAATAAGTGCTTTCAAAGATCCAGGGAGGAGTTATTCTGTACAGTGTGCTAATTGTTCGCCTGCTACACCTCTTGTCCCTTCTGTTCAGTATGACCCTTTTACATTTCCCTGACATGACTTCGTAAACCCATATTATATCATATTCTATACCCTTGTTCTCTTTTGCTATCAGGTAAGAAGAGTTGTCCTGGATAAACATCAAGCTGCAAACACCCAATGGCTACTCTTTCCCGCTTGCCAATCGCTAGCTGAGCACTCAACCCTCCCCCTTGCATAACGCAGTAGACGTGTATCATTTCCACGCATCAAGAACCTTTTTTTTTGTTTGTTTTTTTATCCCTTGGCTGACTGAGTTGCAATGCTGCTCGCAGAAGCACCTCACCACTCACACACACACACTATACCACACTCATCTAACGGAAAACTCAACCCTCTAACGGCCGCATGCTGAAGTGGAGTACCAATAAAGGAAACTACTCAACCAAAACCCAAAATCTGTGCCTTGAGTCTATTCCTGCACCTCAACAGGCTTACCTGCCCAAACAACCATAGACACTGCTTATTCTAACTGCACCACCAATGAACCAAGGAGGGACAAAATTCAGAGCAGTCGAAAAAAGAAAGGTTTTTACAGTACCCCACTACCATTGCACCTGTGTCTATTCCTCTCACCCCACAACCTGTAGCAAACATCAACTCCACAAAGCCCGTGAAACACTAAACATCAACAGGGCCCAGCGAAGAAGCCAACATGAAATTCAAAGCCTCTCACAGCCCGCGACACACTAAACCACCAACGAACCAACAGAAGAGGACACCATGAAAGTCAAAGTGTCTCACAAAACTGACCAGCCCAGAGTATCGGGCATTTCCAAACCACCCAAAAGCCACAGGATTGCAAGTATATACACCAAAAGTGGAGGGGATGCCATTTTACAAGCCAAGAGATTACAATAAATGGAATCACTGCCTCAACTTTCCACCACCTGAGGCCCCTGCGGTCAAACCATCACACACACAGGTATAAAAAAAAAAAAAATTCTCACCTCACTTAAACCTTCAACTGTGATCAGGCAAGGCACACCACCCCTCGTTCAACACATATCACCCAATAAAAATAAACTGCCCAGGCAACAACTTCCCCTAAACTAAGCCTCACCCACACACAAGCTACCCTGGCAAAATTATAACAATCTGTATATTGACTTCAGTAACCTTCTAATTTAATAATAAGTAGCAACCATGCCACCCAATCTACCTCACACAGATCCTTGCTGCTTACCAACTTTACCCCGTTCCTCCAAGTCCATGGCCTACCTGCCCTCTGGTACCTCCTGGTCATCAGGGACGTAATACTTGCAGTAGCAAGTTCATGGCAAAATGTGATCCCTTACCCAGCTACACTTACCTAAACCCCTTAAGCCCCTTCCCAATCCTTACCTCATTTCCTTCCTTCCTGCTAATCATCTCTCATTCCCATTTAACCCTTTCACCCCCAGCCTCTTAACTCTCACTGATGTATTTATCTATCCTCCTGAAGATTTCCCTGGACAAAATGGTTTGTTTCCAAACTTCATTTCCTCAGTTTTCTTTCAAACAAATCACTTGCTACAATATTATATTTTAAAGCAGTAAAGCAAATTGGGGAATGAGCTTTTTTTTTCTTTTTTTGCTGCTCATAGGTTCATAGGTGTGTACTAGGCTAATGGCCCTGGAGCCTTTACAAGCCTAACCCATAGAAGTGCCCTGGCATCATGCCGCCTGACATTAGTTCCCAGTGCCTCTATCAAGTAGAGCCACTGGAGGGATCCCAGGGTGAACTTTCTATTACCCATCCACTCATCAAGATTTCTCTTAAAGAGGGACAGCAAGGTGCTTTGCTTGACATGTATGGGAAATCTATTCCAGAGCATGGGCAGTCTCTGGGTGAGGAACCTGTCCCTACAGCATGTTCTGTTGATTGTGGTAATGAGGTTGAGGTCTCTGGAGCGTGTGGTGTGGAGGGATTGGGATGTCTTTAAATGTAGCATTTCTAACAGAGTTGGGTCAGACGTGGCTTTGTAAGTCAAACAGAGATTGCCTCTAAGTAAGCAATATGAGACAGAGAATAGCTGGAGTCTTTTGATCCTGTCCATGTGGGACGTGTTTAATGCCTAGGATCCTATTAATGATTCTGTGGCCTCTCCAGCTATTGCAGGTGTCTAGTGAGGTACATGCCAAATGTGGCATTATACTTGATGATTGGTATAATGAGGGAAGAGTAGAGAGAGACGATGACCTCTTTCTTCCTGGATGCAAAATCCTTGGTAATGAGATGTGCCACATAGAAGGACTTTCTGACAGCAGTGGCAATGTGGTGGCCGAAGGAGAGGTTGCTGTCAACCTGCATCCCCAGATCTCTTATAAGGCCTTCAGTGTTCAGTGGGCTCCCATCAATGTGGTAATTAGTGGGAACTGAGTTTTTTCCAAAGGGGATGACAACGCATTTTTTGGCATTAAGCTTAAGGCTATGGTTTCGACACCAGTCATTGGTCTCAGTGACGCCTTTCTGTAGGATGTCTGCATCACTTTGGGAGTTAATAATGGCTCCCAGCTTGCTGTTGTCTGCAAACTTGGTCAGCCAGAGTCCCTTTGTGTTGGCCTGGATTTCTGAGAAGTAGACGCTGAATAGGGGAGGACCCAGGACCAGTCCCTGTGGGACTCCACTTGTGACTGGTCGGCATTCTGACTTGGAGTTCGCTACTCTCACACTGTGTTCTATCTGTGAGCCAATTTGCAACCCACCTAGTGATATAGGGGATGATGCCTAGTTTCGTGACTTTATCAATAATTCCCGAGTGAGGAATGGTATCAAAGGCCTTGGCCAGATCGAGATAGGCTGTATGCACTGCCTTACCTTCATCCACAGCCCTGGTGACTGACTCAAAGAAGTCAACCAGGTTGAGCATGCATGATCTCCCTTTTACAAAGCCAAACTGTGTGGGGTCCAGAGTTTGGAAATATCCTATATCTTTGTTAATCAGGTCCATGATGATGTGCTCCATAGCTTTACATATTAGGCTCATCAGGCTAATGGGGTGATAATTCCCAAGGTCTGTAGTTACTCCCCCTTTATGTAGAGAGATGACTGTAGTAGTGTGCCATTTGATAGGGACAAAGCCTGAGGTAAGGGTGTGACTGAACAGGTGTGGTGCCAGTTTGCTTTGTAATTCATGTAGAACACAGCCAGGGATATTATTGGGTCCCATGGAAGCTGTATTCTTGGCCTTGGACAATGCATCTTTAACCTGTGCTGCAGTAATGCTGGGTGCCTGGCATTCTTCTGGTATTGTGATTGGTCCTTTGGGGGGGGGGGGTAAAGTTGGTACTGAATCTGTCAGCCAGTATGTTGGCAATATCTGTTGGTGGAGTATAGGAGGTACCAATGTGCAGTAACTCAGAGCAAATCTTGGTATTGCTGTGGAGGTACTTATAGGTTCATAGGTTCATAGGTAGGTACTAGGCTATCGGCCCAAGGGCCTAAGTAAGCCTAGCCAACAAGGTTCCCTGGCTTATGCAACCCAAGGAAGTTATTCTCCTGTGCCCCTGTTGAGCAGAGCCACAGAAGTAATCCCCGGGGTGTATTTCCTTTTTCCCATCCACTCATCAAAATTCTTCTTGAAGAGTGCTAATGAGGAACTTTGCTTGACATAGCTTGTACCAGAGTATGGGAAGTCTCTGGGACAGGAATCTATCCCTCCAGCATGTCCTGTTTATTGTGGTGACAAGGTTTAGGTCCCCAGAGCATGTAGCTCAGAAGGATTGGGATTTCTTTAGGTGTAGCATGTCCATCAGCTCTGGGTTTGACATAGCTTTATATGTTAGGCAGAGATCACCTAGGAGTAGGCGATATGCTACGGAGTAAAGCTGGAATTTTTTGAGATGATCAGTGTAGGGCATCTGTTTTAGGTCAGTAATCCTCTTTGTGAGGTACTTTTGTGGCCTTTGCAGCTGCTGCAGATGTCTTATGATGTAGATTCCAAAAGAGGCATTGTACTCTATAATTGGTCTAATGAGTGTTGAGTATAGGGGAACAATGACCTCCTTTTCCTTAATGGGAACCTTTTTGTGATGAGGTGTGCCACGTAGAAGGATTTCATGACCACTGTGGTGATGTGATTATCAAAGGAGAGACTACTGTCCACCTGGGTCCCAAGGTCTCTTATCACACATTTGGTGTTAAGTAGACTGCTGCTTATGTGGTAGTTCATGGGTACAGAGTTTTTACCAAAGGGGATGACGGTGCACTTTTTGGCATTGAGCTTGAGGCCATGGCTCTGACACCAGGCATCTATCTCAGTGAGGCCCTTCTGTGGGATGTCTCCATTATTTGGGGACTCAACTATGGCTCCTAGTTTGCAGTCATCTGTGAACTTCATTAGCCAAAGGCCTTCTGTGTTAGCCTGTACTTCAGAGAAGTAGATACCAGACAGGAGATGTCCCAGGACTGAACCCCATGGTACTCCACTTGTCACTGGTTTGAAGTCAGATTTGGAGTCTGCAACTTTTACAGTGTGGGTTCTGTCATTGAGCCAGTTGGCAACCCATCTTGTGATGTAGGAATTTATACCTAGTTTAGTGAGTTTAGCTATAATTCCAGAATAAGGGATGGTGTTGAAGCCTTGGTGAGGTCAAGATAGGCTGTGTGAACCACCTTACTCTCATCTACGGCTTTGGTGACTGCCTCAAAGAAGTCAATCAGGTTCAGGAAGCATGATCTGCCTTTCACGAACCCGAACTGGGTGGGGTCCAGAGTTTGGAGGTTACCAATGTCTTTGTTTATGAGTTCCATGATGATACGTTCCATGGCCTTACAGATCAGGCTTGTCAGGATAATAGGGCAATAGTTCCCAGGATCAGTGGTGTCTCCTCCTTTGTGGAGTGGGATAACTGTTGCTGTGCACCATTCAGTGGGCACAAAGCCTGACGTGAGGCTATGATTGAACATGGTGCTTAGGCGGGGAGCCAGTTCTTTCTGAAGTTTGTGTAAAATGCAGCCTGGGATGCTGTCCAGTCCCATGGATGCTGTGGTTGTGGCTTTAGAGAGTGCAGCTTTTACCTGCATAGTTGTGATTACAGGGACTCTGCATTCTTCCTGTATAGATATGGGCCCTTTAGAGGGTGTGAGGGGGGTAAAGTTAGCACTGAACATATCTGCCAGGATGTTGGCAATATCAGTTGGTTCTGTAATTCTCGTGCTGTTGTGCTGGAAATCAGAGCAGATCTGGATGTTGTCTTTGAGATTCTTGACAAAGCTATAGAATACTTTGTGATTGCCCCTAGAATCAGTGGCAATTTTGTTTTCATAGCTAGCTTTGGAGGATCTTATAAGGGATCTCAGCTCTTACTGAGGCTGTCCAGGGATCTCCTCCACTCATGGGATTTTACTCTCTTTTGCAGCAGTTTCTTCCTTCTGTTGTAGAGTTTGTTTATGGCAGGGGACAACCAGATTGGCTTCCTTTTTTTGGAGGATAGCATCTTGGTTCTGTTTGGGATAGTGCGATCCATGCACTTGTGTAAGTGCTTATAGAGTTAATTTGTGTAGGATTCAGCAGTCGGCACTGTATTGTCCATCTGCATGGGTGTCATAAAGTTCACCACTTCTGTCTTAAGAAGCATGAAGTTGGCTTTGGAGAAATGTTTTACCATGGTTTCCTTAATGGGGGGTGGGGGTGGGATGTGGATATCTAGGGTGATTAGCTTATGGTTGGATCTGACCAATGAGGAGCTGACTTCAGGCTTGGAACACCAGTCACTCATGTTGGTAATGACTAGGTCTAGGATATTGTTGCCCCTGGTGGGGGTGTGGATAAGTTGATCCAGGGCATTGAAATTTATGAATTTCAGAAAGCATTGAGCGAAGGAGTTGGTACATGAGTAGTTTTCCCAGTTAATGGTGGGGTAGTTGAAATTGCCCATTATTAGGGTGTTTGGTTGAACCCTAATATTTTCCAGTATATCAAGAGAAGATGAGTGGGAGTCCTGGGGCATTGTGGGGGATCTGTAGCAAGCTACAATTTGGATTGCAGTTTTGCCCAGACCTAGTTGCACTTGGATAACCTTGGATGCATTATGCTGAGCAGCTAGCCTGGAGGTGTGGATATCCTTAATGAATATGGACACACCTCCACCTTTGGTGTTTCAGTCCAGGTTAGATGGCCAAAAAGTGTGGTATGAGTTTTAGCCTGGTAATGCAGAGGTGCTCTCTGCAGCCTTGAACCAGGTCTTAGTCACTGCATGGATATCAATGTTCTCCATTTTAAGGAGTGCCTCAGGGGAGTACATTTTGAGATTTAGACTTCTTGCATTGAATAGCATTACCCACAGTTTTTTCTTGCCTGTTCCTGTTATGGTAGTGAATTTGTCATTTGAACATTGCCTAAAAAAGGCACTATAGGGAAGGCAAGATCCTTAGCCAGTATCCAGAATCCCAGGGGTGACAGGTCCAGGCCATCTCTGACAAAGCATCATGGTCTGTCGACCATGTCATCCCAGGCAGACAGATACTGGATCCCCTTAGAATGACACCAGAAGCTTAGCCAATTGTTGATGTCAATCATTTTGTCCTTGTACTGCGGTATCATTCTGGGTGATGGCAGGATGCTACTCAAGGCTAGGGTCATACGTGCCTGGGCTACAAGATCGGAGAGATCTTCCACGTCTCTTTTCATGTAGTCCAGGGAGGTACATCTCAGGTCATTCACACCAACATGGACAATGCCAGATATAAGTATAGAAGGCTCTGTGATTGGTTTTAGTGTCTGCCACAGTTCTGCCTTCATAGCTGGCTTTAGAGGATTTGATGAGGGATCTCAGCTTTTTGTTGAGGCAAATAAGGGAATTTTTCCAGTCTTGGGACTTCACATTTTCTGCAACAGTTTCTTCCTCCTGTTGTAGAATTTATTAATGGCAGGGGAACAAAAGATTGGCTTCCTTTTTTGGGAGGAGAGAGTCTTGGCTCTGTTGGGTATGGTTAGTTCCATGCATTTATGTACATGTTCATACAGTGCATTGGTGTATGATTTGGCAGTCATGCAGATATTTTCCATTGGCATGGGTGCCCTGAAGTTAGCCATCTCTGTTTTTAGGAGTCCAAAGTCAGCTTTGGAGAAGTTTTTCAAGGTGGTTACCTTTGCAGGGAGTGTGGGTGAGATGTGGATTTCCATGGTGATTAGTTTATGGTCGGATCTAACCAGGGAGGGATTGACTATTGGTGTAGAGCAATGGTCATCCATGTTAGTAATAAGCAGGTTAAGAATGTTGCTTTCTCTAGTGGGGGTCAGAATGAGCTGGTCCAGGCCATTGGAATTGATGAATTCCAGGAAGCGTTGGACCAGTGTATTGGTGCTTGAGTAGTTTTCCCAGTTGATGGAGGGGTAGTTGAAGTCTCCTAGTATGAGAGTGATGGGGTGTACCTTGATAGATTCCAGGGTGCTTAGGAACATGGAGTGAAAGTCTAGGGACATGGTTGGGGACCTATAGCAGGTTATGACCTGGATGTCCATCTTACCCAGTGTTAGTTGTACTTGAAGTATCTCAGATGTGTTATGCTGGGCTAATAGTCTGGAGATGTGCATATTCTTTATGAATATGGAGATACCACCACCTCTGGAGCTTTGGTCCATGTTTCAGGGCCGAAAGGTGTGGAATGAGTTATAGCCTGGTAGCAGAGGAGTGCTTTCTGCTGCTTTAAACCAGGTCTCCGTTACAGCACAAATGTCGATGTTCTCCATTTTGAGGAGTGCTTTGAGTGAGTGCATCTTGAGATGTAGACTTCTAGCACTGAGCAGCATGACCCTCAGATTGCATTTATTTATAACTGTTATGATGGTAATTTGATCTTTGGAATGCCGCCTAAAAAAGGCACTATAATGGTGGCAAAAGCCTTAGCCAGTACCCAGAAACCCAGGGGTGACAGATGCAGGCCATCTCCGGCAAAGCATCGAGGTCTGTCACTCATGTCATTCCAAGCAGACAGATACTGGATCCCCTTAGAATGATACCAGAAACATAGCCAATTGTTGAAGGCAATAATTTTTTGTTTTTACTGCGGTATCATCTGGGTGATGGTAGGATACTGCTCAGAGCTAGGGTCATACCTGCCTGGGCCACATAATCCGAGAGCTCCACCATGTCTCTTTTCATGTAGACCAGGGAGGTGTGTCTCAGGTCATTCACACCCACATGGACAATGACAGAGTCATACTTGTACTAGTTGTGGAGTGACCTTCATGCATGTGTTATATGTCGGATTCTGGCACCTGATAGACAGCCGACTGTACCTTCTGCTTATTCAACCTAGTGAGTGGGACATCGATGTGCCTCACTATTGAGTCACCTATGATTAGTGTATTGGGCAAGGTGTTTAGCCTTAGGAGCTTAGGTTAAGGGGCACACTGTGGAAGTGAGCTATGTGCCCTGTAGTTTGTGCTGTGTTGTGGTGGTCGAGTGCGTTTCTGTCTTAGATGTCTCTGCTGTTTGGGTAAATTTCTATTGAGAGCCTCTGCGAAGGTGAGTGTGTGGTTTGTGATTTTATGTGAGAGCTGTGATAGTGGGTGTTCTGGAGGGCTATGTGCTCCATGTGGTGTGGTGCAGGTGCTGAACTTCTCGTCTTGACCAGCTAGTCCCATCTTGCATAGCTTCCAATTTGGTAATATAAGTGCATCTCTCACAGGTCTGAGTGTTGGGAGGTAAGAGGAGAGGGTTGTCTGTGTACATGAGGCAGTTGCTACACTGCCTCAGAATGCACAAGTGCACCAGGTTAATAGGAGAAAGCACAGGGAACTATCCTTTAATCATACCAGGAGGGGTGTTCATAACTATTAAGTACTGAAGCTATTTCTGTGAAGAATGACTATACATGGAAACAAGAACCTGTTGAAGTGCAAAGTGATTAGGCTATCTTAGAGGATTGAGGAGATCAAGGGCACCAGACTGAGTAATGACAGGATATTACTTGAGTAAGCTACAGGCCTGCTACAGTGTCGTGAGTGTGCTGCCAGATTGTCATTGTTGTTTACTGGACTCCAAAGCACAGGTACATGGGTTTGTGGCCTGTAGGTCCAAACCACTCCTTGATCTGGCAGATAGTGCAGATACTTAAGGCTATGATCTGTTACTAAACTGTTTCTTATAGTCAAGGCTTTGATTCCTTCAACCTTCCTTTGCTTACTGTGTGACTCTGAGCAAGTAATTTAAACAGAATGATGATATTTTATATTGTGGTTCACCTTTTGTGTGGGTGGATTGTGCTACATATTACCATCCCTGCTGTCCCATATACTACTGTGATGCTTTCTGCCCTCTTAAAGGGCCACTACTAACTGCTACTAATAAGTATTGTAGTTAATTTCTGTGTAATATATGAGTAGTTAATTTGTTGTTTGTTTGAATGCTAGCTTAGTTATATCTTTAATCCACTGACAGACTATCTGGATTTCTGCAACACTGATTACCTGGCCTTGAGGGTAGACCTGGATAAGTGGAAAACAGTCATGGACTGGGAAATTGGACATCCCAAACAAAATTGTAAGCTTTCCTCCAAAGGCAATATGCTGATGGGAGGTGGGTGAATGTTACACTTACAAGTCACTACACATGTTGTTTATCTGCTGAAAAGAGAATTTGCAGAAAGCCTCATAACAGAGCGTACATAGAGCAACATTTAAAACTGGTACTCAAAGGTTAAGATCACCAGCTACAAACATCACAGCTGTCATTGTAGTGCATAATGCTGTCAATCAATTGTTGCCCACTCACTGACTGTGTGACCCAAAGAAAGTGAGTCCCAGTTGAAAATGTCAACACTAGAATGTGATCTAAGGCAGTTGAGTAATTGGGTTAGGTACCTTAGTGGTCTCCTGGACCTCATGTCTAATAAAATCTTCATGCTTATTAGCTACCTATGAACCTATGATTTGGTTGAGCGTGAGGAATGTCGAAAATAAAACAAACAAGACACCCTCAATGAACTGAAAATATACACTGTAGAGGACAGTAGGGAAATGTGATGAGGAAACACTGTATCCTCAGGGCAGTGTTAGTGCTATGGAGCTGAAGCAACTGGGCAGTGGGTGAGAGCTTGCCAAGCACTGTCTTTGCTGAATAAACCTTAAATGTCTGTGACCTAAACTGTAGGTTCTATATTTACTCCATGTCCTTTGTTTTGGTATTTCTATAAACTGACAGTTTGTCTAGCTAGGGAAAATCTATTCCTAGTTTTTGATTCCAAGCTCCAATTCCAGATATGGTAGTTAGGAATCTGGGGCATCTGTTTTACTGACAGCTGCTGCTGCTGCCTCTCAAACTCTCTGAATAAGTAATGCAGCCAGTGCACCTTACTTAAAATTGTTCCATTCTCCAATAAACCTGTCAAAGACTCATTGCCCTGTTTTTAGGGATAATTTCAAAGATACAGTTAAAATTACCTTTTCAATAATGTCACTACCAGTTTTCATAATAGTGTTCCAGGTAAGGATGCATTATTCCTGTTTGGTAGGTGCTGGGAAGTTTAACAAAAAGCTCTGTATTTGGAAGATTTGTGGTTCAACTGGTTAGGCTGGCTCATTTACGTTTAAAGATTTTAACATTCACAGACATTTGAAGATGATACCAAAGGATATTTTTAAATTATTTACAGAAAATAATTCTAGTAGTAAATTTACTGTGGCTGTGCCTATCTAGCAACAACACCAAGTAATCTGCTATTGTCATGAAAGGTCTTGATGCAGCAATTGCAAAAACAAATTTCATAAAGATATATAGAATGCACAGAACAGTAGTGTTGTTTTCATTCCATCCACTTTCCAGCTCAGCATCAGTTGTGTTTCATTATCTATATGGAGAAGGTTGTATTTATGAGCTACTTTTTCTCATTGCCTTGGTGACTATGAAGTTCCCCTCTTTCCATTGGCCAGCCAGCGTATACACTCTTCCAGGAGGTGACAGCTGGGTAGCACAGATCAGATCTGTTACCCAGTCAAGGCTAAAGGAAGTTATGCCTTTAAGACACTAACCTCTCTGCACATGCCTGTTAACTGCCCCAGGCTTTGAGTGCAGTGGGTGTCAGTGATGGCATGTTACTACCACCATGGGTGATGTAACTCCTCAAAATTGCCCTACTCCATGAAGCCAATGTGACCATTGGATCAACAATTTCTATGAGGATTCTAGAATGAACATGCACTCTTCCAAGACCCCAAAAAAGAAAGGTGATTGAGAAATCTGCTTCATTTCATTCTTCCCATCCTTCATTTCATCATTTCATCCTTTCCATCATGGCAATTCCCACAGGCACCTGAGCTGTGAAGTAAGTTCACCCATGTTATAGTAAGGCTTTATCCCTCTAAACCAGTGAAATTGCCACTGTTGTGTTTGATGCAGAGGAGGAAACAATGGAAGTATTTATTATATTACAATTGAAAAAGGGAGTTCACTAATGTTAGATGTATGATTTTATTGCATTCTTTCTAGAATAATTCAAACAAAAACTTTAAATTCATTTTTTATCTCTATACATATTTTATTGTAGATTTCATGTTACATATTACAGAGACATGCTTGGCATGGTTTTTGCTATACATGAAATAAACCAAAATAAGAACCTTTTACCCAACATCACACTGGGATTTAATATCTATGATTCTTGCTACTCAGAAAGTAGGGCAACTTGGGGTACACTTGCCCTTTTATCTGGAACAAAAGTGCCAGTCCCTGGATACACCTGCAGATCACACCCAGTTCTGATTGGAATCATCGGTGAGCTGATGTCATCATTATCAGTTTCTGTGGCTAGAATTCTGGGCATTTATCACTTCCCACAGGTAAGAATAAAATCAATAATTTAAGTAATGTTCTGTTCTTATTTTGCAATTGAAATGTTTAAAAATGAATAAAACATGTAATATTTAAAATATTACTTGGATAAGGTAGAGCAGTAATGAATGAATGAAAGAAAAGTGCTTGCTTGTGTATGCATGTGTGTGCATGTGTGTGTGTGTGTGTGTGTGTGTGTGTGTGTGCCAGTGACCTAGATTTTAATAAGCTTGCCATGGAGTAAAAGAAATGAGTGGTTAATATCTCATTTATATTTTGCTTAAGGAGAGCGAAGGATCATTTATGCACACAGTAATCTCTAGGGATGCCTTGGGGACAGTGACATGCTACCTAATTCAGGTCATATATATTTAAACATCTGCACACTTGTCATTCTGGCATCACTTATGTCAATGGCGTGACATAAAGGAGAGACCAACTTGTCAAAGAGTCCATCCTTGAAGAGTGATGGCCTTGAAGATTCCACCACTGAGGTATAATCCCTAGGGCAAACAGAGACAAATCTGCAATAGGAGTTCTCTGAAGGCCTGAGGTCAGCAAACTGAACCACAGTTGTGTTGTTTTAAATATAATTTAGGAGGAATTTACACGTAATCATGATTGTGATATTCATGACAATTGTGTGGTTTGTAAAAAGAGACAATACTGTATAACTAACAATGAGCTTGTCTAATCCTTATATTTGTTAAGTGTTTAATGCTCAGTAACTGGTCCACAAACAGCACTGCTGAAATGGAATGAGATCTGTAAGATTTCATCATAGGCAGTTATACTCTAGAGTACATAAGCAGCATGGACGGCATCACCTTCATACTTAACTTTGTTCAGTGACAATTTCATAGATATTTAAAAATATGTATTCCTGTATGCCGATGATTTAGTTTTTTGGTCCTCCGCCTGTCAGATTATCATAATACCTGGTGACATTTACTGTATTTCATTCTATCATATGTGGCTGTCATTACTAGATCTACTAATCTGAGAAAAAAGAAAAAGAACTCCTGGCACGTTGAATGTTGCTCTACCAAAATAAAATATATGTAAAGATACCACCACAGAGAGAGGTTTATTCAGTAAACACAATCCACAATATAAGCTAAAACCAAAATGATAAAGCTAGCAGTTGAAAACAGGATGAGCACTTTTGGCTATGCCTTCTTCATATCCCGTTTCTCTTAAAGATAAGTCCTCTTTTATAGTCAGCCAGTCAGATGTTATCTTTAAAGCTTCCTACCCTTTAGTATTGGTTTTAAGGTCTACTAATTTCTCCAAATTATGGTGCTAGGGATTATAAAAAAAAAAATTGCTTTATAAACTAAAGAGAATATCCCCTCATCAGCTACCGTTCCCTATATTTCCTATATAAGTTATATTCCAGTTCAGCTACCCTACATTTTAATTTAAAAGTTATACAAACAAAACACAAATGAAAATACCATGTTACTTAGTACCTACACACACACACACACACACACACATATATATATATATATATATATATATATATATATATATATATATATATATATATATATATACACGCACATATATAGGTCTACTTCAGTAGATTGAATGTTCACTTACCCAACTAATGCATTGCACGCACATTCAGTCAAGAAATTTTCATTTGTTGTCTTGGACCATGTTGTAGTGTCACCTTTGCGTGAGGATGAAGAAATGTGAGAAATAAAAAAAATCATATTGGCAGTTAAGAACTAATGCCACTTGTTTTCCAGGTCTTAATAACAGTATCAACATTAAGTGTGTCTTGAAAAACAAAGCAGCTTTGAACCTATTGGTTTGTCACTGGAATTGCAGAGGGAATGTTCTGCGTGCTATGAAACTAGAAATGTATTGGTTGATCTGATCATATATGAGGCTTACCTTTGGCTTTTTAAGTATTACTTTTGGTCCTGTGTCCTTTTTTGAAGAATTCTTGAAGTAAAGAAATATGAAAGTGCTAAAACATTCTGTCTGTTGTTTTGTATTTGGTGGTTTTCACTCTGCAAGCAGGTCTTGTGTGTTTTTTTGTGATTTTTTTATATTTTACTATCATTCTTATTCGAAAGTACTCTATAGCAATAATCAGTGGTTCAGCACATAGCACCCTAAATATCATTACATACAGGTTACCAATTTATGTGAGCTTTAATCATTAAGGAGCAATGCCACATCACCCTAACCCTTACTGAAGCCAGCAAGCAATGTACTTACGATTCTATAAGCCCAGCTTATCATAGCAACCCTAATTTATAAAGATTTATACTTCAATACTTTCCAGCATTACATGAGAAACTAGTATCCAAACCTCATACTAGATCACTGTGTATCTCAAACATTTGTTAGTTATAGCGTCTTGTTTTATCTCCCTGTGTCATTTCAACTTGCAGTTGTTTCACAGCCTCAAAAGACTATTAAAACCCTATTTATAACTATCAGACTATCACAGTGGCATAGTAATTCTAAAGTACCAAGCAAATTCCACTCAAGTAACACCACAGACTACTTTATTTGTTATGTCTTCATTCTATAAGTACTACTGATATTATTTAATTATTACCTACTTCAGAAAAAATAGTTCAAATGTAATTTATCTATTTTTGCTATTTTTGTAACATCGTTACAGTAAAGTTAGACCTTTCTAGCCCAGAAAAGAAAAAAAGATGCTATATCATGAAAACAAGTAATGAGGTGTTATGGACAAAATCCTTCATCACTAACTTCTCTTGTTCTAATATAATTCACCTATCATTAACCACACCTAAGCATCCTACCATATCAAATTAATTCACTACATCTAATTCTGGTGCCTAAATAAAGTTGCAATCACACCCCCCATACATACAAATACACAGTCACACACAGGCAGACACAGACACACACACACATACACACACACACACACACACACACACACACACACACACACACACACACACACACACACCTGTACAACATATCAAAAGTCAGTGTTCATGCTATGGAGTTGTTTAGTTTTATGTCAGATCAAACTATACCTAAATATATATATATATATATATATATATATATATATATATATATATATGCCAACAAAAGTAATGTCAATTTACTGATGATACTGTGTTTCTACTGTGAGGTTATATTATTATTTATTTATTTATTTATTGCTTGAAGTAGTAGGGATTGAAGCCAGAAAATATATTAGTATTTTTTATCCTAATATCATATTTACCTGCTTTGCAAAGTATAAAAAATAGTCCTGACTGATGTGGTAACAATAGCTTTATAATTATTAAAAACATTTTCCACCGTAGATTATACTGAATGCCACTTTTATGAAAGGACAAAACCCTCACTGGATGGTTTATTTACTTAATTAGACATTTCTTATAATAAAAATTATTGACATTTTTACTAATCTCAGAAAAACAAAAAAAAAATATGCATTTTTCATAAAAAAAAAGATTTGTTTTGAAACAAATGATTAATGCTAAAGGCCATGCTATAAAACTTTTCTTGAGTTTTGGAAGCCAGATGAATTTAAAAACCAGTAAGAAATAAAATGTTAATCCTCTTATCTTGGGACTACAAGCTATTTAGGCTCACAGGGAAAACTATCTGGAAAATATAATCTTATGTGTAAACTCCAAGGGTGTATGTTTGTTTTATTGCATGCAAGGTTATGCAGAAAGAATTTTAGTATAGTGTAATCTGAAGATGGTAATTGCTTGTTCAGAAGTAATCTAAATCTAGAATAATTATTTATATTAAATTGTATTTTTAATGTTTTATTCTTTATTTAAATGTATGTGGTATTTAATACATCTTAGATAAGTTTTATAGTGACCTTTTCTTGGACTAAAATAAAGTTGCAATAGTATTACATTTTTTCCAGGCTGGCATTCATAGGCAGTTTGCAAAGTATGCAGTGAGTTCTTACACTACAAGTAAGACTGCACCTCTAGGGCAATGAATGAAAAGATATTAAAAGACGGGTATGTGAATGAGTACAAAATGGCATGCAAATAAAGAACTGCAGCTTAACGGACAGACTGCATAATAAGGTGCAAATAAAGAGTACAAGAAGTATGAAGCAAGTCATAGCTGTCAGCTGCAGTCACACAATCAGTTTCATTTGAATACAAGGGAAAAAGAACACCAAAACTTTCAGAGTTGCATCTGGCAGTAATAATGGAGTAGCAGTGTCAACAGTGCAGCAACAACTGCTATATTTCAGTGCCACTACTGCTCACCCGAAAGAACTTCATGAAGGCAGAAAATGCAATTCAAAGTGATATAGACACAAGACGTCATCATGTTAGAAGATGGGTCATCCAGAACTGTCTTCAATTGGACCAAGATATTATAATGGCATAGGGGGACCTGTATGGATCACAAAGTGGCTCTGGTGGAATGCATGATCTTCCCATACCAGTGAATACCATGGTATGTGCAGGTCTTACCATTCTGGCTACAAGGACCTGTTAGGTCCAGAGAGGGTACACAGAGGGTATTTTCCAAGCATCATCTCCCAAAATTCTCAAAACTTTCCTTGATAAATTGCTGAAAAGGTTGATGAGCACATATGTTTCTCTACATGGCAGGGGAGAGAGCCATTTCCATACATTGCTTTTATGAAATGGTATATCTCCCTGACATGAGGCAACACGTGGTAATAAAGACTCTACCTTGTGCTTCCAAACAACTTTACATCATGTCATCAACTGCTATGTAGTGTGCATAGTGCCATGGCAGTGCTTTTGACTCATACATCTGGCAAAAAACTCATCTATACTGCTGTTTACTGCACTGAGTCAGTCCACAGAAGACACATACTAGGTAAGAGTAGGCACAATAGCATGTCCATATGTCTACAGATGCAGATAGACTGTATACCTTTCTCACACTCTCCCCATTATGTCTCTAGTGTGCTCCAGATAATGCTGTATACTCCCAGAGCCCTTGATGATGACTGTCTTATAGAAATCCCAAAGTTGGCTAAACATCAGTATAATATCACTAATGGGAAAAATGGGGATATAATGGAGTGAATGTTTGGCCTGCTCAAAGCCCTCTTTCACTACCTAGACACATCTTGGGGGCAAAGCAGTATACCACTGACATAGATCGTCATCATAGCATGCTTCATGGTACACTATATGATTATGAGGAAGCCAGTAGGCAGCAGAACCATGTCAGCAAGGCTTATCACAACATCCAGCACAACATCCACCAGAAGTGATGAGGATAACATTGACAGACACCAATCTGTAACCATACCACACTCCTTGACAGTCATGAGCACAACATATTGCAGCTCAGGTGAACTGGCAATGGCTAGTCCACCACTATGGGCATTGACAACTATAAAATGGCAGTGTGATATCACATAGAACAAAATGACACATGCAATTTTATTTAAAGGCTATGCTGGGTAATGGTTGGTCCCGATACACAATGCATCAAGTATTGCAGCTTATAGGACACAGAAAGGAGGAGGAGGATGGTTTAGATCCCAGTTACTATCATGCCTAGGGGCACCTGGACACATGGCTTTATGAACAACATGAGAGTGGAGAGTTAATGGTCATAGGAGACAGAGATGGGGTCACAGGGAGGGCGATATCAGTGTCATACACAATTTCCTCTGTGGACTGGTTGGTGGAGCTATTACATGCCTATGCACTATGACCACTGTGATGTCCAGATGTGGTAGGGTGACAGACCTCTTGGATACTGATGTGGAGGTACTGGTGGAACATGACCTGAAGATGGATTGCAGATGTTATACCCCATCTCCTTCTGCCTTATTACAAGGGTTGTTCCTGATGTGGACTGGGAAACAGTTACAAACCCATTGCCGCAAATGCAGATTATGTTCCTTGCAATGGTCTCAGTATGTGTCCCTCCACTGGGAAAACACAACTCTGGTCAGCGCCTGCATTTATGCATAGAGCATAGATGGTGCACTTGCTCAACTGCACATGGAATTGCCCATGGTGGCCACGTGTATCACCACAGCCCTCATGAGACCTATCATGACATTGTCTCTGGATTCCATGACCTCTGGAAAGTGTTAGGAATGCTGGGAAAATACTCCAAGAGGTCATACACAATGCCAGTCATTTTTCAGCTTGTGTAGCTACACAGGGTGCATGGATAATAGCTTTGCATATCTGTTGACTGATGACAAGAGCCAGATACTTATTTGTGGTTGGCTGTGACAATGGACAGAGTCCCCTGCCAGGCTGCCACATAAGGGGTATAGATACTTCTGAGACAGTGTACTGATCCAGATATATAGACCCAGGGGTAGTAATGGTAATGCTATCAGGGACAGGGAAGCCTTCCTTGACAGGGATAGCAGGTTCCCATATCATGTGTCTTAAAGAGCAAGTATGGGTCTGGCCACATTGTCATCCTGGGAAATGGGTACAGGACTACATAGGAGAAAGTAACACATTGTCAGTGAGTCTTGGGACTGTCACTCAGAATGAGTGTTCACATCATTGCCAGACCCTGTCCATGTGCTTACCTTAGTCTGTTGTTCTGGCCTGTCCTCTACACCTGTCACCAATACAGTAGGCTAGCCTGTTAGTAGAACAGGGTGATGATTATGACTGTCTTTACAACATGCGATGCCCTGTGGCATGTATGTAAGTGGCAAATGGGCATGCCTCTCATCCTTCAGACACTGAAAACAGGTAAAAGACCCTTAAAAAGTAGGTACATCCAGACAAAAATTTGGGTATCTAATTAGCATAAAATTTGGATATCATTTTCAGGAGGAATGTAGAAAACTACTCAAAACCATGTCTAAAACAAGAGTTATGAAATGATGGAAACATATAAGCATATTATGAAACAGATGTTATAAATTCGGTAGACTTTAATGAACTGTATTACAAAATTCTACCTTACAATGTCATTTATTTTTGCTTCTGAAAAAAATGAGAGGTAAGATGTGTATTGTATTTCTTTAAATTATTGGTGCCATTAGTATTTTGGTCATGTGGTATGTTTTTTGTGTACTAGACAGCTTTAAAAAACATGTGTGATTAAGGAAGATTTTGAAAATTATGTGAAGTGGTAAATAAAGCCTGAAAATAGTGACACACCTCCAAAAATAGCTGTATCAAGTGCAGGGGTGAATCAGGCCAGAAAATGGATATATTCCTTCAAAACAGGGACAGTTGAGAGCTCTGCAGGTGGCAGCATGCAGGCAGACAATGCACATGTATATTTGCTGGTGTTCCTGAGTCTGAACATCTGAAGAACCTAGGCAAAGCATATGCAGTGTTCATTGCATGCTTCATAGCACCAGCCTGTGCATAGTTGCTTTATAGCGTATGTGCTATCTCTACAAGCCTAGCTGATCCCTCCCTGAGATAATATTTGACCATTATCAGAGCTGGTGTCCACTCTAGTTGGTATGTTGGCCATGTCCTGATCATCAACATGAATTGATGGTAAGATGGACTCATCATCTGTGAGGCTTCCAGTGAGAGGTGATCCTCCTACACTTGCAGACCTATTAGCCACTCTGCTGAGTAGCTTCTGTGAGATCCACTGTATCATGTCATTGACTCACTTAAAGCACTGCTATGCTGGCAGATTTCTGTCACACCTGGCACTGGTGTAATGGATCACTATGTCCCACACATGGTTTCACAGAAGCTGGTGAGTATTCCTTCTTCAAAAAAGGTCATCTATGGGCCCCTGAGTCCAAGTAGCAGGATGTCATTCTCTGCAAAGCTGACTATGTCTAATGCTTGACATTCACCTCCTTTCAAGAACATGCCTAGGGAAAGAGAAGACCATAATTATAGGATAGAGATGTTTGGGTAGAATGGGTTAGATATAAGATATGGTAGCTTGGATTGGCAATACACAACAGGACTAGATTACACAGGGCTAAGAAAGCAAAGAAGGCCACACAGATGGCAAGGGCAGTGGCATATTCCAGTGGTAACTAAGGTGAGCAGATTTAGAGTTGAATAACATACAAAAGCATTCAAGTGCATGAGGTACATGCAGGAGATGGGGACTTCACAGACAGCTGGTCACTGTCAAGTGTACATGGGTGATATGAGGTGATGGACTATGTTGATAGGGGTTTGCATGTATGGACATTCACAACAGATACCTCCATGGTGGATATGCACACTAATGTGTAGGACAGGGTTAATAATTCTGTTTCTGTGGGTTACATTGACAAAATAAGGCATAGATACATTGTTTTGCACACCAATGGCAAGAAATGACCCCAACTCATGCATGAAATGGATATGTGTGTGTGTGTGTGTGTGTGTGTGTGTGTGTGTGTGTGTGTGTGTGTGTGCGCGCGCTCGCATGTGCATGTGCGTGTATGTGATATTGTGTTAAATAAAGGTGCCTTTCATATCATTCAAGGTTTCTTGCAAAGCATGAATTACAGGGCATATACTGGTTTGCTGTATTTTCATGGTGATGCTAGTGTCTCATGCAGAAAGCCTGCCTTGTGTGTACAGGAAAGAAAGATCATGTTGTACATCTTGAACAGCCAGTTCAGGGGCAGCTACTGAGACCTTACTTCAAGTCAGTTCCATAAGGTTGGTGCCTGGTTTATCCTGGCAGACCAGCCACTGAAGGCAACGGCAACCAGCATCCTCTGTATCAGTGAGAAGTTCAGGCACTGATGATCTCCAGATGTAGGAAGCAGGGATGAAGCTGGAACATCTCAGATGGCATTGTAAGCTTCTATCATTTTGACTGTGTTTCCTACTGTGTTTGAACTCTTTTTTTTCTTTCTTTCTTTTCGAGCACTGTTTCTAATAATGTTTGCTTCGTCTGTCAGATTTCAGAATGTACCAGTTTGGTTGCTGTAGATAACTGTCTACTGTGAGGTGTTTCTTGTAGCTTTATTGTTGAGACACTTACTGTTTTGTTTGGCAGGGCAAATGGCTTTGTCTATGCATGCTTGTGGTCAACATTTCATGCTTCTACTATATTTCACATACATGCGGTCGTCTAAATTCTGCTGATTCAGCATTTATACCTGTGGTAATATTCCTTATTTGTAAGGGGACTTTTTCCTGCTTCTGCATTATTGTACATACATATGGTATGGTAGCATGTGTGTCAGATTGTAGACAGCATTGCAGTCATCTGCTTGCTTGTACGTACATGTGCAGTCATAACTTTTCCTCTCTCATCTGCATCTTCCTCAAACCTGTATGTCATGACTTTTGTGTTTATTGTGTCTTTCAGCACTTCCTGATCAGGATGAGTGAGCTGAGAATACCACTGTCTGCCACAGGAGGCAGCACAGACTTATTAGCACTGTGGGGTTGCTGGATCTGTTCAACATTGTGTAACAGCTGTGACTTATCATTCATAATGACACCTTTCCCTTTGTTGCCATTCTGAAAAAAACAATAGCACCTCATTGTCACAGTTGCAGTAGTCACCTCTCAACCCATGCCTAGCCAAGGCTGTGGCTGAGGTGAGTGAGTGGGATGGGACTATATATTTAATGGTAGCTTTGGTCCTTCATGAGCAGATAGCTCAGTCCAGTTGCGTGCCCTGGCTCAGCCAGAGATGGAACAGTGGTGGAGGTGGTGGCCATCTAGGTGTTCACAGAATATCAACTCATCCTGCAGCAGATTACAGATTTATTGAACTGGCAAGCCCATGCTGTTGGTCAACCACAGGCAGGTATGGACCATGCCATCTGCAACTCAAACTGTAGACCTCTGTCTAATGCATCCCAGTAACATCCTTCTGGCCTGGTCAGTAGCTAAAATCCTGCCTGTATTCCACCAAATCGCCCAACTACCCATCCACTTGTCTGCCCTCTATCTATATGTGTGTATATCATATCCCCCATCCTATGGTATGCACGTGTACTCCTATTTTTCTGTCTAGTTACATGTGAATTTTTGTGCTCTCTACCTATCCTCCCTTGCATTTGTGCATTGCATTTCACCTTTTCCCCATTTCCTTCTTTTTCTATACAGGATGAGGTTCCTTTCCCCACAAAAGAAAGGTGCCCTGCTTCCTCCAACCTGCTTTTCTTTTACAGTGACTTTTTTGAGATGTAAATGTTTTCACTTTTTTTCACAAGGACAATGAGCTGATCTTCAACCACATGTATTGTAGGACTTCAGTGCTCTGAATATTAACCAATGGATCCCTCTGAGATACATTATCTTTCAACTTGATTCATATTAACTACACTCCTATAAAATACAGAGCAATGAGGCTACACTACTTCTGTACATGAAGCACACAAATAAGTACTCATCCAGTGATTTTTAAAGGTGAGGGAGAAGTACAAAACACCATAAAATATTCCTTTTTCACTTTTCAGTAGGGCAAAACTTCACCAATTTGCATCCCAGCTCTTGGATTATTGGCTTAGTAGTTCTTGAAAAGCCCATCCCAATATTTGAATGAAAAGGATATAGATATATATTTAGGGGTTGGGAGGGTGGCCTAATGGTTAAGGTGTTTGCCTTGCAAGCACAAGGTGCAGGGTTTGAGTCGCACAAGGGATAACTGGCAAGGCTTAAAATGGCTCACAAGGGCAGTTAGCTTAGTACAAACCTATGGACCTATATATATATCTATATGCATTTGGATGGATGATTGATTAATAAATACAGCACTTTCTACATCCTATACTCATGCCAACAATCAGGAAAAAAATGCCAAACACTAATTTACACAGTAACACATCTTGCATTGTTTGTTACCCATGCCATAAGATATTATAGCTACATAGGGATATTATTTTATAGGAGGAATCACCACCAGCAGGAAAGCAGATATATTGTCCTTGTGACAAGCTGTGTGAAACTACAATTATTTCCAGTAAAACATGCAATGGGTGCTAATGCTCTGTTAAATCTGATAATAATGTAAAAACAGTGAAAAATCTATGGGCTTTGCTTAAAATAATCTTACAACATGTAAATTTAAGATAGTATAAATAGCTGTATAAAATCTGCAGTTGCTCTCATTTTAGAGCACAGTAAGTCTTGGAGACTGAAATTGTTACTTGCATTCATTTGCAGTTTAATTTTTATATAAGGCTGTTTTACCTTTTTTTTTTGGATTCCACATCCTGTAGAGGTATGTGACCATGTAAATTTGAAGCTTGTATTCCAAAAGCAAAGAGAAGCAAGTAATACCAAACTTGGAACTTGTTGAGGTTGGAAGTATAAATGCTGAGAGCAACAGTGAACTTTTGCCTTCTAGAACATGCCCCAAACTGCTTTGGGATTGACAGCGTATTTCTGAAAATTATTGTTTATGAATTTTCTAAAAATGCAAAATGATTCTAAGGTGAGACAGATTTCAGTAAATCTTCAACAAGTTGTATTAATAGGACAAAATATCTGATAACTGGCCTTTTAATGATATCTCCTTGTTAAAGTTCTTTGTTTTACGTTTCCAATGCAATTACATTTTGTTATTTATTTAAATAAATTAGATAATATTATTCAGTTATACAAGCTTGCTGTTGGTGGTTTATTGATTAGTTTAAGGGCACATGTATTGATTTGCTGACATTAACTATGGTCATCTGCCTTTTGAAGATTGTTTTAGTCATAGATAAAAACATATTATACTTATAGCTGGCTCATTTTAGAGCAGATGGTAACTGTGAATTTGATGTGCTAGGCTGGCCTAGCTGGTGACAGCATTATTATACAAACAGTTAAGTGTGCCGGCACTAAAAAAGAATCATTATCCACTCTTCAGAAACATTGTATATGGTGTGTGTGTGTGTGTGTGTGTGTGTGTGTGTGTGTGTGTGTGTGTGTGTGTGTGTGTGTGTGTGTGTCTTTGTGAAAGTCTTAATTACTGCTGGTAATGTTGCACTGGTAGGCACTGTGCTAAGAAAGATAGGTTGAAATACTAGAAAGCACTGGCCTGATCAAGATAGAGAAAATCATGGGAAGCTAGTGATTAAAACCTTAACCTTCAGCTGCTCAGAGTGAGTTATTTGGGTATGGCAGGTGTTGATCATAGTCTGAGGAAGCAGTGTACATTTCATGCACACTTTAATTTGGAAATGTATTAATTAGAAGTCAGTGGTGCAGATAGTGAAACCACAACTCCTGAACATCACATTTAATTGATGGCATCAGGTGAAATTGAAACCCTATATGTTGACATAACTTGATGGTACTGGATGGGATATTAAAGCCTGCACTCTGGCATACCAATGGGTGCAGGGATTTGTATATTGAAAAATAGACTTATATAGACTGTAAAACAGTTTTGTACCTAAAAGGTGTACATATGTGTATTTCTGAGTGTGTGTTCACGTCTATCTGTCTTTGTGTGTGTGTGTGTGTGTGTGTGTGTGTGTGTGTGTGTGTGTGTGTGTGTATGAACCCTTGGAGTCACAAGCTAAATACAGATATGCATCCCTTTATTTCTTTTACCACTGTAGTCAGAAAGTAGGTAAAATGAGCTCTGTAGAACAAGACAGATGTTAGTGGTACAGCTGGTTAAAGAGTGCAAATTAAAAGGACTCTCATTTCCTAGTTATCCCAAGGATGAGTTGATAATCTACTCATATGCAGTAGACGTTTGGTCCACTAAACTCAGAGGCAGCTTGTCAGAAAGTATGAGTGCAGGAATGAATGCAGGACATGCAGCCAACCAACAAACTGTATCCATAAATCACCTCAGACTGCAGTTTGAATTTAAAAACTACAGTTACAGATGGAAGTAAAATGCCTTTTTTGGAATTTATGAGAATGAAACTTCATAGGAGAGGGGGAAAACAGGAATAAGGTGATAAACAGTACTAGCAAGAGAAGGATATACCAAACCTTTGTCTAGTACACTGGAGTGACAGGGATGAAAACCTAGCTGAGGAAGGCAAGATCAGTACAAGTCTTTAATTGGTAGGAAGAGGTGGACTTTGATGGTTTTATTTGTATATTTGAACATGAATGCAAACAGCACTGAATTAATTAAGGCATCAACTCCTCTGAACTCCAACAAGGATTCACATGCCTTAAGTAAAATATTCAATGGTGACTGTTAGACGATTTAAATATTAAACCCTGTTCATTCGACTGTTTTAAGTTTATAGCTAGAGCTAGGAAACATTTAGAGAATACAGAAGAAAATCAGAAGATAGTGTTAATGATTCCATTGCAGAAATATATATTAAGTTTAGTATGTGGGTGAGTGGATGTCAAATTATTAATTCTGAAATGTTGATAGACCTTTTGATAAAAGAACTAACACTCAATACTTTGTCTAAAGATAAGAGAACTGGATTGACAGACTGAGAATGTACCTTGGCTGAATAGATAGGTGAAAGGATTGACCTCTATCATGCTAGCAAGGCACAAATACAGGAAATGTGCTTATCTAACACTACCCATGGGTATAAAGTAAACTATGGTTTGCTTAAAGCATCACAATATGGTCCACAGACAAGGGGGGCACTGGTTTCAGGACATACCAAAGTCCTGCACTTAAATGTTTCTGGTATAACCAAGTGGGGCATGTGTAGTCAAAACATTTTATTTTATTTTATTTTATTTATTTTATTTTACATTTGTTGACCGGGCTAATCCAACTGGATACATGTCCATTTTCAGTGGAAGCCCGAGGAGAAAAGATCCAGTAAAAAAAACATTAAAAACATATTAAAAACATCCTCGGGAAAAAAAAAAGCACAGAGATATATCGTACAACTATTAGAAAATAACATTAATATAGAATGATGCATCATCAGATTAACAAAAATTTACAATTTACATATTTTGATTTGTAAAAATTTACAAAGATCAGCAGTAACTGCGGAAAACAAAAGCTATATGAGGAATTTAACACAGGTAGCACTACAGTAGTGGTGAGTTGCCTTATCCAGATTATCACAAGGGTGTGTGTACTCTGTCATGGTACAGGATGAAGAAATCATTGCTAAGACAGATACCACATCAGACATAAAACTTAACTCTGTGCTGGTTAGACAGGAAAATTACTTGCATAATCAGTCAGCTGCAGTTAGGGCCAAAGGTGAGATTTCTTTTAGGTGTCATTAGTCAGAATTCACTTGGCGTTGGAAGATAGAGAATGATACAATGATACAACAAATGCGTCTAAGGTGCATACTACTTTTCTGTAAATAATTATTACACTTATCTTGTTTGGTGTGTATTTTGGTATTTATAGTGCTCATAAGTAATTGCTAGGCATACAGTCCAAAAGACCTTTAAGAGGCTTAGCAAAAGTTCTGGATTGCCCATCCTGATTAAGAGATGTTCTGAAGGTCCCACAGTAGGCAAATGAAGACTGGAGGAATCAAACACTGTACCATAGAAAGTAAATAGCTCCTTAACAAGTCATCTCCATAATCCTCTGCATTTTTGGAAAGATTGCCATGGTGCACAAAGTAATAAAGTTGGAAGATTACAATTTGAATATCCTAAAAGTGGTGCAGTCATTCCAATATGTAACAAAATGTAAAAGAAGGCTTAATATAGCGACTTGCCATTAACTGAAAAAAATATCTCTAACAAACTAATAATGGAGAAAAACAGCTTTTTATGCAGGAAAAAAGTCATGTTCAAACTGACCTTGTCAGATTGCTTAAAAACTACACTTGTTGATTTAAATAATTAAAACAACAGCCCCCTTAAACCAAGATCCATACCATTTAAAGCAGAACATAAAACTCATTTACCTCACTAACTCTGAATCAAGTATAAAAGCATTCCCATATAATTCATGAATGTCATGTCCATGATTGTGGCTTAACCGTCTCTACTGACATTGCTTGCACAATGAGCAGCAATGCTAATTATATGTGCATGTGTCCAGGCTAGAGTGCACAACAAGGAACCTCTTGTCATTCCCACAGCACGGATCCATGGCTAGATTGTGGTACACCATCCCACAGCCACATTGAAATAAAAGCAACTGTAAACAATCTCGGTGCATGAGCACCTCCAGTAGTAAATGCAAGTGAGTGTAAATAATTGTATAATGGTGATGTGATCATAACTCATATATATATGTGTGTGTGTGTGTGTGTGTGTGTGTGTGTGTGTGTGTGTGTGTGTGTGTAAAAAATGTGCAATATAAAGGAAAGTGCCATTGATGGCTGTGTAATTGTGGGTGGAGAAGAGTTTAAATTACAGGAAAAGAATACACAGAGATGGACAATATAAAGTGTTAATGGCGTTGCAGAACAAAGAAAATGTTGCAAAAGCAGAGAAAGGAAGGTGAAATGACAATGTGTCAGTTTTGAAGAAAGTGAAATATACACAGGAGAGAAGGAACAAAATAAAGTAATGTGATGTACCAACTTGCACAAATCCTGACAACATCAGACTATCAGAAGTGGACCTGTCATTAGAAAGGGATATATGTTACCATGGGGGGGGGGGGATCATTCACCAATTTAGTCCAGATGCCAGTATATCTACAGTTTACTGGTAGGGAAGCTGCTACATCTTTTAGAGTACAAGGGATTATAAAACAAACATATCTAGGAAATGCAGTAGATGTGCAGAAGAAAGGCAAAAAAACAAAAAAATACAAAACAGCTGTCAATGGAATTGAACCCATACTTTCACAACAGAGTGCTTTATAGAACTGTATTAACAAGGGGCATCACTGTAGCAGTCAGTGTACAAGTGGCTGAGGGCCTCTGCACTCCTGGAAGGGCATTAAGTACACATTGACACACATCCTGGAGGGCAGTATTATTTATTTATTTTATTTTACATTTGTTAACCAGGGGTGTCTGACTGAGCCAAAAAGGCCCTTTTTCAGCAGAGGCCTGGGGAGAAAATCTCCACATAGAAAAATTACAGATACATTTAGTTATTTAGACACGATCAGTATACACACAAATTACAAAAGACATGTTTTTACAGTGGTGTGCAGCACATCAACAGTTACAGTGGACAGAACAAACAAAAACAATATTAATTTAAAAATAAAGGTAATTAATAGATTTGTGGAGTACAGCTGAAATTTGGAACATAGATAGAATACATACATAGTACACAGGTACAGTACATACATTGTAGATTAGCCAGTGTTTGTGAGCAAGATTGAAAACTATTATTAAGTACTCTAGGTTTAGTTTGTGTACCTCATCTGCTTTCACTAACCTGGGGAGCAATCATGGCACTGCCAACTTTGCTTGAGATGTTGCCTGATGAGGTCTTTAAAGGAGGCTTTGGATGATGTGTTTTGAATGCTATGGGGAGACAGAGTTCCATTTGTTAGACACTGAAATACTATATAGTGCATCTCCAAAGCTATTGTATCTGTTGGTGACTTCTAGTAGTAGTTTGCTTGATGATCTAAGAAGCCTTTTGGCTGAGTGATGTTGTACACGTTTTTTGAGGGCAGGACACTTATTGGGGAGGCAATACATCAAATGACAGAGCTGATTGTAGGTTAGGAGGTTAGGCAGCTCAAGCCAGTGGAGCTGTCTCAAAGAAGTACAGTGATGAGTTCTATATGAGCAATTTGCAGCAAAGCAGACAATTCTGTTATAGCAGGCTTCCATTTTGCTTAGTTCAGTTTTGTTGAGATGAGTCAGAATGGGAGATGCATAGAGTAGGGTGGATAGAAGTTGGGAGAGAGCAATGGCTGATCTTGTATTTTTGGTAAGAAATGGTTTAATATGGTAGAGGATCCCAGTTTGGCATGTACCTTTTTAATAGTTAAGTTGAGATGACTATCAAATTTTAGGTGGGAGTCCATGGTTATTTCCAATAGCTTAGCCTGTGTCACTGGAGTGATTGGAATAGCATTTGTGGAGTAGATAGTGAACTGACTGTTATCAGTGTTTTTGTTAGAACTGGTTATAATCATAAGCAGTTTTCTTTGGACTGAGGATAAGTTGGGCTTTTGTAAGGTAGTTTTCAATGTCAGAGAATGCTAGATGAGTTGTTTGCAGGAGGGTGGGAATGTTTTGTGCAGCACAGATTAAGGTAGTGTCATCTGCATACTGAATGATAGATGCATGCTGTTTGGAGGTATGGAGGTCATTTGTGAAGATTGTGAATAGTAATGATCCTAAGACAGAACTCTGTGGGACGCATGGGCAGTTGAGGAGAGAGAGAATTTTCCCATTTCACAGCTTGGTACCTGTCAGTTAAGTAGCTTTGGAACCAGGTAAGAGTGGAATTTGATAGGTAATATTGGTTTAGTTTGTTTAGCAGGATTTGGTGCGAGACTGTGTCAAATGCTTTGGACATATCCAAAAAAAGAGTTGACACCTGCAGGCCTTCATTTTTGAGATGGTTTACTGTGTCAGTGAAGCAGAGGAGAGCTGTAGTGGTACTATGGGTAGGTCTGAAACCATGCTGAGTAGGTGACAGGATGTTGCTGTCTAGGAGATATTTTAGCATCTGGGTATGAATGCATTTTTCTAGGATTTTGGCCAGGGGGGAGAGTAAAGCAATGGATCTGTAATTATTAAGTTCAGTGGAGGTCCCGCCTTTATGTATGGGTGTAACATAGGATATTTTCCAGAGTTTGGGCACATAGTTTTCAGCAATTGATCTGTTTATGAGGGTTTACTATCAAAATTGCGAACGGCACTATGTCGACTGTCATATAGTCGAACATGGAAGTTCGAAATCAGTAATGTCGAAGACATAATAATCAATCTAGGAATGGTTTTTACATGGGTCGAAGTAGGTGTTCAGTATTATTCCGAACTACAAACATCTCCCCTACCTCGACCCATGTTAAAACCATTCCTAGACTGATTATTTTGTCTTTGACATTACCAATTTTGAACTTCCGTGTTCGACTATATGACAGTCGACGTAGTGCCGTTCGCAATTTTGATAGTAAACCGTTTATGAGAGTGGAGATTTGGATAGCAATAGCATCTGCTGTGAGTTTCAAGAAATAGATGGGGAGTAGGTCGGCTGCTGTTGATGAGATTTTTAGTTTAGAGAGCATGCTTTTGATTGAAGTGGTGGAAACTGTTTTGAGGGTAAAGCGTGCATTAGTGTTATTTGTGTTGGGTGGATAGTGAGGAAGAAACTGTCCCGTGATACTAAGGATAGAATTGAGTTCACAAAGATGGGAACTTTAGTGTCAGGTGTGGTTGGTTTGGGGGTAGCCTTTTGGATGGATTTTAGTAGCTGGTTTACATTTTTCCAAATATTTTGGGGGTTGTGTTGGTATTTAGTTTGTAATGTCATGTAGTAGGATTTTTTTGTCCAGCGTAATGCATTTTTTTTTCACGGTTGCACAGTTCTTGGTACTTAGTTAGGATTTGTGTATCTTTGTTTTTTTGATAGTAAAGCCAAGCAATGTCTCCGGACTTGAGGATTTGTTTGGTTTCTTTACTGAGGCAGGGGTTTATAGAGGTTCTAACCTTGATTTTGCGCAATGGAGCGACAGTGTCTAGGTGTTGTAGAAATGTTTTGTTGAAATATGCTACAGCCTGGTCAAGTAGGAGGGTTTTTAGGGGGGGGGGTCCAGTCACAGTTACAGAGTGAAGTATTGAGGACCTCAGGAGAGAATTTTTTTGTGTTTCTCGTCGATATATAGTTAGTGGTTTTGCATATGCTTGTTCTACTACGTATAAAGTATATTATGTTGTGGTCACTTAAGGTGTCTGGAAGACTGCCTGCATGGGGGTATAATGTGGGGTTGTCAGTTAGGACCCAGTCAAGGGTGGATTCCCTTTTAGATTTTTTGTCACATCTAGTTGGAATTTGGACTAGCTGCTGGTAGCCATGGAGATTTATTAGATTACTTGGAGGTTCTGATATGCAGGTGAACCAATCTAGGTTGAAATCCCCCAGAATAAGCGTTTCTTGTGAGCATGTGGAAGAACACCAGGATAAGAAGTCTTCAAGGATAGCAGGTGTATTACCAGGTGGAATATAGATCACAATTGTGGTGATGACCTTTTTAGGATGAAGTTGAAGTTGTGAGATAAGTATGTCCCAATTATTGGGGGAGAGGTAGGAGTTTGATAATTGATGTACAGTTAAGTTGGACTTATACAGTAATGCAGTTCCACCCCCTTTACAAAGTGGTCTGTCTTGTCTAGTGATATTGTGGCTGGTAGGGAGAACTTCTGAGTTAGTTATGTTTTTATTTAGCCAGGTTTCTGTTAAAGCAACTATGTCTGGGGAGTAATGTGCTATTGTGGCCTGGAGTTGAGGTATTTTATTTTTGATACTTCTAATATTAATATTTAACATTAAAAGATGGTTTTGCTGCTGTTGTTGATTTGCCCATGGATGAAGTTAGTGGGGGTGTTATGTTCTGACATTTGTGTTGGAGCAGTTTGTGTTGGACAGGATGGATTTGGGTCTGGGTTGGGTTGGATATCCCTGCTTATGGTGAGCCTGGTGTTAAAATGGTGATACAGGTGTTGGAGTTTGGTGAGGAGTCTGAGAAAGTATTGTGTTTTTTTGGAGTAGGAATGAGTGCATATGTGTTTAGTTCTGAACTGGTCCATTATGTAGTTCTTAAACAATTGTGGGCAGATATTATTATAATGTGTGGTGTCTGTATATGAGAGTGCATAATGTAGTGTTGTGCTACTATGTTTAGGGATATTGCTAGAGTGATAACTTGTGGTGTTATAAAGAATTATGAGAAGACAGACTAGACTTAGTTGTGTGATAGCCTAGGTTATTAAGTTTAAGTTGGTTCTAGGTGGGGGTCTGAATAGAAATTATAGGGTTACACTATATGTGGATGGGTAAGTAGTGTGGGTGATGTAAAAAATGCCTAGTGGGAATGAGAGTGATTGGGAGTATTTTTTGTGGAGCAAGTTGGTGTGGTATAATGTGATCTGACTTGAGGAGCTGTGATTAGTAGAGGTGATGTAAGGGTGAGCTGTGGGTATGGCTGTGATTACTATAAATGGAGGGGTAGTGGGGGCATGAGGGAATAGGGAGCAGGGCAGGGGAGTGGAGAGAGCCCAAGCATTAGCGAGGGCGAACGGAGCAGGGAAGAACCCACCAAGACAAGAGTAAAAAGTAAGTATTACTTTACAAATCTGAACACTTTAAACAAATTCCTGAGGTCTAATGGCTTACCAGCAAGCAGAATGCAATTGCTGAAGAGCACTTGTGTCCTGGTGGGAGACTAGAAATTTAAAGATGGCTCCATGCTCAGCAGGATTCTAATATAGACTTAGTATTGGGGGAGGCAGATAGCACAAGGGGTGTAAACCATGTGGAATGCAAAGAAACCAGAGAGGCAATCAGTGGAAATCTATCAGTGAAGGCCTCAGAGGGGGTAAGTAATATTATTATAACCACAGGAAAGACCAGTGAAAAACAGCTCTACTTTCCACCAGAATGAAGTAATATTATTATAACCACAGGAAAGACCAGTGAAAAACAGCTCTACTTTCCACCAGAATGAATTTATTAATAAAACCTTATAGTGTCATCTCCTCCATCCATTTTTGGTATACTGCCACTGCTGTTACCTTCCACTATGTCATTACTAAAGTCTATGTTGACTTCTCGAAAAATTCGAGGAAAGGAGCACAGAATTTCACTGGTCATAGATATTTCCGCCACAAACCAAAAAGCAATATTATTATAACCACAGGAAAGACCAGTGAAAAACAGCTCTACTTTCCACCAGAATGAATTTATTAAGCAATGTCTCTAGACTTGAGGATTTGTTTGGTTCCTTTACTGAGGCAGGGGTTTATAGAGGTTCTAACCTTGATTTTGTGCAATCGATTGACAGTGTCTAGGTGTTGTAGAAATGTTTTGTTGAAATATGCTACAGCCTGGTCAAGTAGGGGGGTTTTTAGGGGGGGGTCCAGTCACAGTTACAGAGTAAAGTATTGAGGACCTCAGGAGAGATTTTTTTTGTGTTTCTCATGGATATATAGTTAGTGGTTTTGCATATGCTTGTTCTACTACGTATAAAGTATATTATGTTGTGGTCACTTAAGGTGTCTGGAAGACTGCCTGCATGGGGGTATAATGTGGGGTTGTTAGTTAGGACCCAGTCAAGGGTGGATTCCCTTTTAGATTTTTTATCACATCTAGTTGGAATTTGGACTAGCTGCTGGTAGCCATGGAGATTTATTAGATTACTTGGAGGTTCTGATATGTAGGTGAACCAATCTAGGTTGAAATCCCCCAGAATAAGAGTTTCTTGTGAGCATGTGGAAGAGCACCAGGATAAGAAGTTTTCAAGGCTAGCAGGTGTATTACCAGGTGGAATATAGATCACAATTGTGGTGATGACCGTTTTAGGATGAAGTTGAAATTGTGAGATAAGTATGTCCCAATTATTGGGGGAGAGGTAAGAGTTTGATAATTGACGTACAGTTAAGTTGGACTTATACAGTAATGCAGTTCCACCCCCTTTACAAAGTGGTCTGTCTTGTCTAATGATATTGTGGCCGGTAGGGAGAACTTCTGAGTTAGCTATGTTTTTATTTAGCCAGGCTTCTGTTAAAGCAACTATGTCTGGGGAGTAATGTGCTGTTGTGGCCTGGAGTTGAGGTATTTTATTTTTGATACTTCTAATAGTAATATTTAACATTAAAAGATGGTTTTGCTGCTGTTGTTGATTTGCCCATGGATGAAGCTAGTGGGGGTGTTATGTTCTGACATTTGTGTTGGAGCAGTTTGTGTTGGACAGGATGGATTTGGGTCTGGGTTGGGTTGGATATCCCTGCTTATGGTGAGCCTGGTGTTAAAATGGTGATACAGGTGTTGGAGTTTGGTGAGGAGTCTGAGAAAGTATTGTGTTTTTTTGGAGTAGGAATGAGTGCATATGTGTTTAGTTCTGAACTGGTCCATTATGTAGTTCTTAAACAATTGTGGGCAGATATTATTATAATGTGTGGTGTCTGTATATGAGAGTGCATAATGCAGTTTTGTGCTACTATGTTTAGGGATATTGCTAGAGTGATAACTTGTGGTGTTATAAAGAATTATGAGAAGACAGACTAGACTTAGTTGTGTGATAGCCTAGGTTATTAAGTTTAAGTTGGTTCTAGGTGGGGGTCTGAATAGAAATTATAGGGTTACACTATATGTGGATGGGTAAGTAGTGTGGGTGATGTAAAAAATGCCTAGTGGGAATGAGAGTGATTGGGTGTATTTTGTGTGGAGCAAGTTAGTGTGGTATAATGTGATCTGACTTGAGGAGCTGTGATTGGTAGAGGTGATGTAAGGGTGAGCTGTGGGTATGGCTGTGATTACTATAAATGGAGAGGTAGTGGGGGCATGAGGGAATAGGGAGCAGGGCAGGGGACTGGAGAGAGCCCAAGCATTAGCGAGGGCGAACGGAGCGGGGCAGAACCCACCAAGACAAGAGTAAAAAGTAAGTATTACTTTACAAATCTGAACACTTTAAACAAATTCCTGAGGTCTAATGGCTTACCAGCAAGAAGAATGCAATTTCTGAAGAGCATTTGTGTCCTGGTGGGAGACTAGAAATTTAAAGATGGCTCCATGCTCACCAGGATTCTAATATAGACTTAGTATTGGGGGAGGGAGATAGCACAAGGGGTGTAAACCATGTGGAATGCAAAGAAACCAGAGAGGCAATCAGTGGAAATCTATCAGTGAAGGCCTCAGAGGGGGTAAGTAATAATTCAAACTACCTTTAAAGTGAAGGAGAGAAGAGACAGCAAAATTTATTAAGGTTGGGAGCGTGTCTTCACATTGACTTGCTGATTAGCAACCAGTTTGTGCACAGATTAGAGTAGGGAGATACATTAGCAATGAAGGGGAATGTATAGAGATGAAAATAAACAGATGGGCCTCCAAGTGATACAAACTAAGGCAGAAAGCACTGAGAGGGCTGCTTGATGGTTAATTTAGTCACAGGGATCTGAAATAAATGTATACTGTCTATTGGACAGTTAGGATTACTGCACTAGGTTGGGGTGGGGGAGGACACAAGGCTACAACAGTCAGTTTTATTAGCACGCTGAGAACTACTAAGAAATACTGCTAGTGTAATAGCTTCACTCTCATAAAACATACAAGTAGAATGCCTGGGTGGACTGACCCTGCTCTTGAGGCTCAAAATGTATATCCTTGTTTAGTTTTGCAGTACTGACTCCTTCTTATACTGCATGGGTGGTGTGGTAGACTGCAGATTTGCTTGAGTGTGCTCAGCAAGCAGAATGCAATTGCTGAAGAGCACTTGTGTCCTGGTGGGAGACCAGAAATTTAAAGTATTGCACTTAGAGAATGGGCTTTCTGTAAAATTCTTGTGTTTTACTTACTTATTTATATATTTTTTATTACTGTATTTTTTAATATAGTTTTGATGTAAAATAGCTCCTAAGCCTAATGTTTCAAAGTTCCTATAGTATATGTAAATTGTGTTAGAGAAAGCATTTTACATCCAAAATATATAATTTAAAAAATATCTAGATATTTGCTTTATTTTTTGGTCCCTTATTGCTAAAATGCATGGTTTCTTGCCAGTCACTGGGGACTGAAGTCACTAAATAATGACATACATTTGACTTTCAGACTTTATTTCCTTCAGAAACTAATGCATGAATGTGAAATAACAAACCATCGCATAATAGTTTCTATACATGCCGAGTAGAAGATTTTTTTCCATATAAAATTAAAAAAAAGTGCAATAGGGTTGCAATTTAAGTACATCTGTATCGCTGCAGTACTATGCTTTATACGTGCATTTGGAAAAGCATTTCCAGCTTATAACAAGAACAAGCAATATTTTTGTAGATATAATGTGAATGTAAGGCATATTGCGGTGGTGATGCTGCGGTAGCGTTTTCGCCTCACAGCAAGACGTTGTGCCGTTCGATTCTCAGCTAAAGCGTCTTCTGTGTGGAGACATGCGTGAATGGGCGTACCTTCGTTGAAGGTTGTGCGTCAGGGCTGGCAAACTTGGCATGTAAAAAATCTACTGCCAATCATTAGCGGACAGGAGTTCCGCTGTGGCGACCCCTAACCAGGAAAAAGCCGAAAAGACACACAAGACACAAATGTGAATGTAAGACAATGTTTCACATGTATATTTGTTACTGAAACAAATACTGTGATTACATATTGTCACACAACCATTATGCACAACAACAGTGACATACAATGTTTATTTTGAAACAATATCAAATTCCAGCATGCTCACAATTCTACGATTCTAGTGACAAATATACAGAGTGAGCATTCAGTACCTGAAGAAAACAGCTTCTGGTTATGCCAATAGTGAGTTAATAATGTACACATTATCCATAACTACATGTTTTATTCACCATATTCTGCATAAACCACGTGTAAGCTTCTGAAAGACTTCCTAGTGGGTATATGCATATAATGATATTATCATGTTTATGTGTTCATCATTACTCATTTCTATATAAAGGAACAAACTCAGTAGAGGTATTTTGACATCATAGGTATTACTTCTAAATTAAATATGGACAATGAGCAGCCAATTACTTAAAGTATTCATACTGCACACATTGAAATGGGACAATGTTATACCTAATTAAAATCTCAGAAAGGAAAATATGTGTTGTGTATAGATGGATATCTGTACTGCCAAGAAAGACAGAAACACACAGTCATTACTGATGCTGCAAGGACAAACCAATGACTCACTATAGAGGTTGTGCTATCACATACGTTATACTGGCTGGTGATCAACTTATAAAGTTATTGGCTGACTCTCATATGCCTGAACATGGTCTACAGGAAATTCACACTCTCACTCACACACCTTGCTTTCAGCCACACAAACACAAACAGAAACATATACACACACAGAAAAAGAAACACACACACACACACACACACACACACACACACACACACACACACACACACACACACACACACACACACACACACACACACTTTTATCTGTTATCCTTAGTTTTTACACTTGCTAAACAGCAGAAACACTTCTCAGTGAGAGTAAAATAATGGCAGCCATTACGTTTTTTCAATCTGAGCTACACAGCGACTTGACATGCTGCTGTGAAATAGTGGACTTACTTGTAGATTAATACCCTGCTGAAGATTGTTTGTTCTCCAATCAGGATGCTGATGTACACTTTGCCTGTTCTCTAAGAGGTAACAAAGGTCATATATCTTTGAAATAAAGTGCATGTGCAGACCGAAAACAGAAAACTTATAAAACAGTATACAATCCCTAGGGGATTTGAAACCTCAAACCAGTGTAAGAACACATTAAGAATCATTCCCACTCCACAAGGGGGGATCCATCTTGGATCCTGGAAACTACCGTCCCATCAGTTTGACAAGCCTTATCTGCAAGGCCATGGAGCGTATTATCATGGAACTTATAAATAAAGACACTGGCAACCTTCAAACACTGGACCCACCCAGTTTGGGTTTGTGAAGGGCCGATCTTGTCTCCTGAACCTGATTGACTTCTTCGAATCAGTCTCCAGAGCCATGGACAAGGGTAAGGTGGTCTACATAGCCTATCTAGACCTTGCCAAGGCCTTTGACACCATCCCCCACTCTGGAATCATAGATAAACTTACTAAGCTGGGCATTAATCCCTACGTCACCCAATGGGTTGCTAACTGGCTTACTGATAGAGCCCACACTGAAAAAGTAGCTGACTCCAAATCCAGCTCCAGACAAGTGACAAGTGGAGTACCTCAGGGTTCAGTCCTGGGACCACTCTTGTTTGGCATCTACTTCTCTGAAGTACAGGCCAACACTAAGGGACTCTGGCAAACAAAGTTCGCAGATGACTGCAAACTGGGAGCCATTATCGAATCCCCAAATGATGTGGATACTCTACAAAAGGGCCTTACAGAAACAGATGCTTGGTGCCAGAACCATGGGCTCAAGATCAATGCCAAGAAATATATACTTATCCCCATTGGGAAAAAAACATGTATCTGTGAATTACCATATAGGTGGCAGTACACTAATCACTGAAAGTGTGATAAGAGACTTAGGGACACAGGTGGTCAGTGGTCTTACCTTCAATAACCACATCGCTACAACAGTAAGAAAATCCTTCTATGTGGCACACCTCATCACTAAGGTCTTCTTTTCATCCAGAAAAAAGGAGGTCATTGTCCCACTGTACTCATCCCTCATTAGACCCATTATAGAATACAATGCCCCGTTTGGTATGTACCTCTCAAGACATCTGCAACAACTGGAAAGGCCACAGAAATACCTCACTAAAAGAATCACAGGCCTAAAGCAGATGCCCTATGCTGACCGCCTTAAAAAACTCCAGCTAGACTCTGTCGCATATCGTCTACTCAGAGGCGATCTCTGCTTAACATACAAACCCAGAGCTGTTGGAAATGCTACACTTAAAGAAATCCCAATCCCTCAGAGCCACGCACTCCAGGGATCTAAACCTTGTCATCACAATAAACAAAACGTGCTGGAAGGATAGGTTCCTGACCAAGAGACTCCCCAGGCTCTGGAATAGATTGTCCATACATGTCAAGCAGAGTGCCTCTTTGGCCCTCTTCAAAAGGAACCTTGACGATTGGATGGGAGAAAGGAAATTCACCCCAGGGATCACGTCAGTCGCCCTGTTAGATAGGGATCCAGGGAAGTAAATAGTGTGGGAAGAAATAGCCAGGGAATTGTTATGGCTAGGCTTGTATAGGCCCTAGGGCTGATAGTCTAGTACCAACCTATGAACCTATGAACCTATTACATGTTCACTTTGAACAGTGGGTGGCTGCATTTTATTTCAAAAGGGAATGTACAGTGAAACTTATCTTATTAATGTGACTGTTTAGCGTATGCTAAAGATTTTCCTTCATTTTGCCATAGGATGTGGACTTCCATGTCTCTGTGATTACTATTGGCTACTAACATTGCTTTCTACTATGGGCTGTGCAATGTATGACTACAGAAAGATGATTGAATTATGTGCTCATTCTTCACATGTGTGGTGTGTCTATCTGTTTTATGAGCATAGCATAGTTCAGAAATATATAGGACAGATTGAAAAGAAAAGGTGAAGCAAAGGTGTAACACAAGGTGAGCAAATATGGAATAAGAAGATTAAAAGTGGGATAGGACAGCTTATCTCTCAGCTTCCTAATCAACAATGTCAGACAAATCTAGAAACATAAGAACTAAGCAAGCAATCAGTAGAGTAGTTTAGAAATTACAAGCCTCCCATATATAATGTATACAAACACGATAGGATTGTGCACTGTAAGGGAACCTGAACACATGATACCTGCCTGTGTCACTGATATGCAATAGACCAGTGTATTACTGAGGAATGCCATAAAAGTACTGGTAGGAAAAGTAATTGTAAAACACATTTCTAGGGAACAGAGGCCATGATAGCAGGATAACAACAAAATACCTAGATGGGTTTGAACCCCTGCCTTTATCAAGACTATTACCAAGATCAGGGCATTTGCAAGTAAAGCCATAGAATAACATATACTGAAGAGGTCTGAATAAATACATTTCAGGGACATGTTATAACAGTATTTAAGACTGAAAGGTCAACAGCTGAAAAACACATACCAACCAAAAGGAGATTCAAACACATTTGCCAATGTGCTGACAATGTATACATGATTACATGAGTAAACTGAGTCATGAAAGATATCACACACATGCATCATGTTTGCTATTTTATATTTTCATATTTATATTTCTATATTTATTTATACAGGTTAATGATTTTTGACAGCCTTCTATAAGTCAGACCTCCCTGGATTTGCAACTCTTCCTGCCCAACATATATTGTTTAGATCAACACATTAGCAAGACATACCACAGAGAAATTTATGATTAGGTTATAAGAAAACTCACACTGCAAGGGATTGCTAGCACACTGTGCAAGACCACAAAATGAATATTGCTAAACAACATATAACAATCAGGAGATAAACTCTACCATTGTCTGTATAAAAAATGTGCCCATCAATGACAAACTGTCACATACACATACTGTACTTACTCTTATTCCATATATATATGCATTATATATACTTACTGCTAGGTACTGATTGTTTGTCAGACTACTGCAACTTAAACCTCAATGGATTTAAACCCCTACTTGCCTCAATCATGTTCATATCAGCAGTGTACTGGTTACTAACACCACAGAAGAAGTAATGACAATGGTTGGTAACAAGCACACATTTTTAAGGGGTGTTACCAATAGTGTAAGATACTGAAAATGAGCAGGTTGATAGAGTACAGAACTCAGTGGATCAAAACCCACCACCCAATTTATAGAACCCTGTCGAACTATCACGTCCTTTACTTCATATTTGTTTAGTGAGTCATTATTGCATGGCATGCATCACTTTTCACACTGATACAACATGCACCTCAGTAGATTAAACCCCCCACTTGCCTGACTCATACTCTCTTGACTTGCATACTAGCTAAGGCCACCACAGAAGAGCTTATAATACACTTGTTTGCAAGCACATATTTGAAGGGAGTGTTACAACAGTGTTGAAAAAGGCAAAATAAGCAATGTTACTCAGACTCCAGTAATTAGGAGTTCGAAACCCTCCACATATCTTACTGACAAGTTAAACATCATATCAGGAGTACAGTTAACACGGAAGCTGTTACAGCTAATAATGTCAACTTATGCCTATTTCACTGTTGCTTTCTGTTGCATCTCGAGAGAAAACTCATTCATGTGACTGTTATCAATGCATTAGTGTGGCTGAAGAAATTTTCTCTGTTTCTGCCATTGGAAGAGAACTGTCATTTGTTTCCTAAATATGGATAATGAAGTTACTCTTGACTAAGTGTTGCACAATGTTTGACCAAAGAAAGAAGATTTTTATTTTATTGTCCACCACGGGCATGTGTGTAGCATTACAAATGTGTTAGATAAGATGAAATGACATGTTAAGGCACAATAGCTATTCCTTTAATACTGACACAAGGTACATCCCACTAGGCTACCTCTGCTTATCTGAGTGATATTCTCCAGATCACTGCAATGTCATGTGAAACAACAGAAGAACTGCATGTGTCTAACAACGTGCAGTTAAAGGGAATGTTCAAAAGGGAAAGAATAAACTGATTAAATAAATATTGAGCATGATGGAGGAAGGGAACAGGGAAAGATAAAATTAAATAGATTGTAACCTTTTTTGTAGAATAACAGGTGTGTTGTAGGTTTAAGAAGCATTTCCAAAATCTGTGTGTGCATATAAATACCAAGCACATTTTAGCTTCAGTGCCATTTTGAAGGTACAGCTAGAGTGTTAACATCTATGTGCATAATAGCTAGTTGTTTATAAGTTAAAATTGCTTAGCATCATTTATGATGTGTTTGTATGCAACAAAGCTGCTTGAACAAGAACTCACGATGCTTGCCTGTTTTGTTCTGAACTTGCAAGTGACATGGTGTCAGAACCAGGATTGCAAAGACTATTCTTCAGAGCCATGAGGTGTAGAGGTAATGGCGGAGGCAAACTAAAAGAACCTAGAGCAAAAAAGGGCCAGAAACAAGTTAAAGGTAAAAGAGAACACACACTAACTATTTATTTATTAAAAGAGGTAAAATGGAGCATTACAAGGGCAAAAAACATATTCTTAAGCAAACTAATAGCACAGAAAAGTTTATTAAGCAAACGAGAAGCATAAAATAACTCATTAATCAAACAAAATGTTTGAAACTGAGTTATTTGATAAAACTAGCAGTAGAAAAATACATAAAGGGTTCAGAATTACCTCCAAATTGTAAAACGAGCATGTTTAAAGTAAAATGAGCATGTTTAGAGTTAAAACGATAACACAAATGTATAACGGGCATGAAAAGAGATTAATGAGCAAAATTAATATAATAACAGGGCATAAAGGGCACATTAAGAGATTCAATGAGCAAAATGAATATAATAGAAAGCGCAGAAAAGGGCACATTGAGTATAAATAAAGCAAAGGCAACTGCATGTGTTTTGGCAAATTAATATGTTTTGGCACAAATTACTATTTCGCACTGACTGAAGCCTTGAATAGCATAACTAGAGTTGTCCGAAGTATCTCAAACTGTGTAAAAGTACTTACAGTGTGTACTTGTTACTGTGCATTTTTTCTGAAGAATTTGTTGTGTGCAAAGTGCAACTATTTTGATGTCTGCATGAAATGTTTTGGCGAAATTTTATGCCATATGCCCTTCCTGATGCAACCCTCCCCATTTATCCAGGCTTGGGACTGGCACAAAGAAATGCACTGGCTTGTGCATCCCCAGAGTTGCATTGTGTTTTTGTAGACTTAGAGAAAGCATATGACAGGGTGCCTAGAGAGGAGTTGTGGTATTGTATGAGGAAGTCAGGAGTGTCAGAAAAGTATGTAAGAATGGCACAGGATATGGACGAGGGTAGTGTGACAGCGGTGAGGTCTGCGATGGGAGTGACGAATGCGTTTAAGGTGGAGGTGGGGTTACATCAAGGATCAGCTCTGAGGTCTTTCTTATTTGCAATGGTGATGGACAGGTTGACAGACGAGATCAGACAGGATTCCCCGTGGACTATGATATTTGCAGATGACATTGTGATCTGTAGTGAGAGTAGGGAACAGGTGGAGGAGACCCTGGAGAGATGTAGGTATGCTCTAGAGAGAAGAGGAATGAAGGTCAGCAGGACTAAGACAGAATATATGTGTGTGAATGAGAGGGAGGATAGAGGAATGGTGAGGATGCAAGGAGTAGAGGTGGCGAAGGTGGATGAGTTTAAATACTTGGGGTCAATAGTTCAGAGTAACGGTGAGTGTGGAAGAGAGGTGAAGAAGAGAGTACAGGCAGGATGGAGTGGGTGGAGAAGTGGGTCAGGAGTGATTTGTGACAGACGAGTACCTGTAAGAGTGAAAGGGAAGGTCTACAAGAGGGTAGTGAGACCAGCTATGTTATATGGGTTGGAGACAGTGGCATTGACAAAAAGGCAAGAGTTTGAGTTGGATGTGGCAGAATTAAAGATGTTAAGATTTGCACTGGGTGTGACGAGGGTGGACAGGATTAGGAATAAGCATATTAGAGGGTCAGCCCAGGTTGGAAGGTTTGGAGACAAAGTCAGAGAGGCAAGATTACGTTGGTTTGGACATGTGCTGAGGAGGGATGCTGAGTATTTTGGGAAAAAGATGCTAAGGATGAAGCTACCAGGTAGCAGGAAAAGAGGAAGGCCTAAGATAAGGTTTATGGATGTGGTGAGAGAGGACATGCAGGTGTTTGGGGTGACAGAGCAAGATGCAGAGGACAGGAAGGAATGGAAACAAGTGATCTGCTGTGGTGACCCCTAACGGGAACAGCCAAAAGAAGAGGATGATGATGAAAGTGCAACTATTTCTTGAAGTGAAGTCAAGTGCAGCCATTTCAAAAGTTTCTTGTATCTGGTTGTGTCTGTTCACAGAGTGCCACCATTACAGAGTGTCTCTTGCACTATATAGAGTTGTTTGGCAAAGTGCAGTTATTTTGGGGAGATTGCAGTGTACTGTGTATTGTTTATTCGCAAAGTGAGGTTAATTTGAGGTGTTTCTCACTCTGAGCTTTTTCTGCCCAATACCTTTACAAATTGCCATTACTTTAAAACTGTTTATTCACAAAGTGCAATTACTTTGAATCAGTTTATTCCCAGAGTGCCATTACTTTGAGATAGCTTATTTGCAAGGTGCAATTACTTTGAGATAGTTCATTCGCAAAGTGCCATTACTTCAAGATAGTTTATTTGCAAAGTACAGTTACTTTGAAATGTTCCTTGCCCTCATTTTCTATTGTCCAGTTTATTCTCACTGAGCGGTTGTTTGAAATGTTTCTTAAAATGATGATGAATGACTTTAGCAGTAAAATGATAAATGGCTTGGGCATCAAAGCAAATACAAGATAATAACATGTATAGTAAAATAATGACTTCAGCATTTAAGTCATTACAAGATAAATGGCTCGTATAGTAAAATAATTTCAAAGCAAGTGGCTTTTACAGTAAAGAGATTTTAAAGTGTTACAGTGCCCAGGAAACTTATTTTATGAAATGTAGTTATACAAAGGCTCATTGTGTTATTACAAGTACTGGTATAGATTTCAAGCACATGTATATGTGTATGTGTATGTACAAGTGTGTGTGTTTGTGCATATTTGCAATAGTTTTCACTGAGATATGTCAATATAGCAGACAGATTTTGCAAGCCACAATCACTTGTGTTTGATCAGAATATTGCAGAGAACTGGAGTATATTTGAGCAAAGATATGCCAGATTTATATAAGCAGCTTATTCTGATAAAGATGCATGTACCAGGACATTCATTTTGCTGAACCTAGCAGGGTCAGAAGCCATTGAAAGAGAGCATTCATTTGTCTATGCACCAGCAGTGTATGAAGGAGAAACTCATCATGTTGTTGTGCAGGCTGAATCAAGGGGAGGCCCTGAGTGTTTAAAGTGCAAATTCAGAGAAATGTGTAGCTCTCAGACTAATGTTATATTAGAGAAGTGTTTGTTTTACACAAGAGATCAAAAGCAAGGGGAAACTTTTGCAGCTTATATTATTGACCTGAGAAACAAAACCAAAATGTGTAGGTTTGGTGATTTAAAGGATGAGTTAATAAAGGAGTTAATTGTGTGTTCTATTAATAATGCTACTGTTAGAAAGATTTTGCATAGTGACAGTGATTTAACACTGAGTAAAGCCACTGAGATTTGTCAGATTCATGAAGTTACAGAAAGGCACACAAATATGCCTGCTAGTGATAAAAACATGGTTTCCAGTAGGCTCCAGAGCCAATGTCGACAACATGCAACATGTGATAGGCAAAAGCAGGCCTATGCACATGGCAGCAACAGCTCCTGCAGGGCTTCCGGGTAAAACCTGTAGTCTTCTAGCACATTCCAAGCCCAGTTTGGTTAAAGGAGCATGCTCAGTATAGAACCAAGGGTACCTATTGCAACCAGACATTTTTCAGTACAGTGTAAGAGTGAATCAGAAAACCTTAAGTCAATTTTGTATTGTTAACTTTCACAATTGTGGTACCAACCATGAGTCCAGAAGAGAAAAGTGCATAGCATTTGGTCAGCAATGTCTCAAGTTTAAGAAATGGAACAATTCCAAAGATTTTGTAAATAAAGTAAGCCTTACACAGTTACAAAGAAGGGTCACTCAAAAAAGCAAGTTAATCAAATAGACCTGCAACAGTCAGCTTTCTATGTAGATGGTGTGTCAGTAATTGGTGAAAAGACTGATGCAGTAGATTTATTGACAAGAAATAGAGTGTTTTGTACTGTCCGGATCAATAGTAAATTCACCAGGCTTAAAGTAGACACTGGTTAAAAGTGTAATGTCATGTCTGCAGAAACCTTTGCAAGGGTCAGAGCTGGTGACCAACTAAATGTGACTAGTTGTGCAAAACTTGTTGCTTATGGAGGTGAAGAAATTCAAACCAAAGGCTCAGTAGTGCTTTCACATTATGTGGTCAAGAACTGTTATAGCTTATTGTTTTATGTAGTTTGAAGACCTGTGCAGTCATAATTGGGTCTCGGAGACAGTTTGAAAATGAATCTGCTTTCTTTTACAGCACATATAAGCAAATGCTCTAGTTCCAGCTTCACCAACACTATTTTTTCAGAGTATGCTGACATTTTTGATGACAAGTTGGGTAAACTTCCAGTTGTGTACTCCATGAAATTAGACCCAGAATTCACTCCAGTGGTCAGACCAGCAAGAAGAGATCTGATAGCTATGCAGCATAAAGTCAAAGCTCAATTGGACAAAATGGTGTAACAGGGTGTGATTTGTCCAGTTACAGAACCTAGCAAATGGGTGTCGTCCATGGTAGAAGCTCATAAAAAAGGCTCAGATGAAATCAGAATATGCATCGACCCAAGAGATTTGAATAAAGCATTGAAGAGACCACATCATCCCAAGCGTACAGTTGAAAAAAGTTGCAGCCCTGATAACAACCGCCAGCCACTGTTTTTTCTGTCTTACATGCAAAGAGTTCATTTTGGCAAGTGATGCTTGATCGCATATCCTCATTATTGAATGCATTCAGTATTCCATTTGGAAGATATAGATTCCTCAGAATGCCATTTGGAATAAATTCTGCAAGTGAAGTCTTTCAACAGTCAATGGAGAAAATATTTTTTGTGTTATCCTTGTGCCATAATAGTAGATATATTGGTTGGAGCAATGGCAAGTCAGAGCATGACAGAAATCTTAACAGAGTTCTAGACAAAACACGTGAAGTGAACTTAAAGCTCAATCCTCTGAAGTGCAAATTCAAGTTTCTGCAAGTTTCATATGTAGGTCATTTGTTTACAATTATTGTGTTGAGACCCGACCTGTTCAAGTAAGCAGCCATTCTCGAAATGCCAGCACCCGATAATGTGCAAGTTCTGCAACGTTTTCTTGGTATCATCAATTACTTAGGCAAGTTTATACCAGACTTCAGTAAATTGGCAGCATCTTTGAGAGAGCTCACAGATAAAAATGTTACTTGGGCATGACTAGATCAGCATCAGAGAGCATTTTAAGTTCTTAAGCAGAAAATCGCTACCCCATCAACATTAAGATACTATGATGTCCACAAACCAGTAACTTTCATGCGATGCTTCAAAATTTGGTTTAGGTGTAATTATTCTCCAAAAAGGCAGACCAGTAGCCTACACCTCTAGAACACTTACCCAGTCTGAGATGCAGTATGCTCAAATTGAGAAGGAACTTTTGGCAATAGTGTTTTCATGTTCCAAGTTTCATGATTATATCTACGGTTGAGATATCCAGATTGAAACTGATCATCAACCTTTAGTTACTATTTTAAAGAAGCCTGTGCATTCAGCCCCAGCAAGATTGCAAAGAATAATGCTCAAATTGCAAAAGTACAACTTCAAAATGGTCTATGTCTATAGGAAAGGTAAACTTTTTTATCTCGCTGATACCTTATCCATATCACCCAGAAATACCACGGAACAGCTTGAAGCAGAGAATTTTGACTTTGATGTCACGGAAGTGCATAATTTTTCTATCACAAGACTTGATGAGCTATGAGATCATACATTGACTGATCCAGTTTTGCAAAAGCTCAGTCACTGTATCAGTGTTGGATGGCCGTCAAAGCAATTTAGTGTACTACCCAAAGTGCAATCTTAATTTCCTTACAGAGATGAGTTGTTGATGGACGATGACATTATTTTCAAAGGTCCTAAAATTGTTGTTCCTGCTTCCTTAGAACAAGAATATATTCAGATGTTGCATCATGGTCACCTGGGTTCCGAATCTACTAAGAGAAGGGTAAGAGGACTAGTCATTTGGACTTCTCTAGCCAAAGACATTGATAGATTACTTTCTTCCTGTTCAGTATGTAATAGGACTAAAGTGCATTTGCAAAACGAGCCACTTCAGCTAAGTCCAGCCTCTGATCTACCTAGGTCAATTGTAGCTACTGACATATTCGAGTGGAACAATCACTATTACTTACTGCTGGAAGACTTTTATTCAAATTGGTTCGAGATCGATCTACTACCTAATCTAATTTCCACTACAGTCATTACTAAGTTGAAACGCCATTTCTCAGTCCATGGCAGTCCACAGAAATTAATATCTCACAATAGTAAGCAATTCATCAGTCACTTGTTTCAGAAATTTGTCAGAGAATGTCACTTCGTACATATTATTAATAGTCCAGAGTATCCACAATCGAATAGACTTGCTGAATGTGCAGTACAGAGTGCAACACAACTACTTGAGAAGTCAAAGCATGATAATAACATTGTCTTTTTGAATTTATTTGATCTGAGAAATATACCCCATGATGATATACTTGGCTCACCTAGTCAGAGACTTCTATCTAAGCAAACCAGAACAACATTGCCTATCAGTTCTAGTTTATTGAGGCCTAAAGCTAAAAACAACAATGCAATCAAAGCTCAGGTATCTAGAAAGTGTTCTTTACAAAAGTCCAGCTATAACAAGTCAAGCAGATTTCTTCGTCCATTGGAAAAGGGAGAGACAGTGAGGATACGAACAGAGAAAGGTTTCAACCGGACTGGTCAAGTAACGAGTATTTGTGCAGAACCGGGATCCTATTTTGTTAAATCCGAGGGTGTGGAATACAGGAGAAATTGCAGACATCTTCTTCCTGTAGCAGAACCAATATCGTACCATAGAGCAATCCAGATGATATTCCTGTTCCAGAACATGTCTTGACTCCTGATACTGTTCCGGCAGATGATTCCAGTGTTCCTAAGATCGAACAGTTAGCAGAGACAATCCAATTTGCTAAACCAGATCCCAAATTTTATGTCATACATTATGCTCACATTTCAAAGCCTAATGTGAAATACACAGCAACTTGGACATAGTTGTATATATGTATCTAGCTTTTTATAATTGCATGATGAAAACCATTTCTGTGTAAATTGCATATTTATTAATATCAGTGACAATGCCTAACTCATTTTCTGAAAGAGGGAGGCTGTAGAATAACAGGTGTGTTGTACCTTTAAGAAGCATTTCCAAGATCTGTGAGTGCATATAAATACCAAGCACGTGTTAGCTTCAGTGCCATTTTTGACAGTGCAGCCAGAGTGTTAACATCTATATGCATGATAGCTAGTTGTTTATAAGTAAAAATTACTTAGCCTCATTTATGATGTGTTTCTGTACAATAAAGCTGCTTGAACAAGAACCCATGATGCTTGCCTGTTTTGTCCTGACCTTGCGAGAGACACTATGCCTTTTATAGTTATATTCTCCATAGCAGCACATTATCCCAGTTGCAACTAAGACTGTCTGTATAAGGTCATGCATGAGGCATATCAAGCAAATATATACCATTAGCACACTGATATTAAGAAACAAGTTTATTACTCTTATTCTGCATTCTGTGGTGTACTAGCAAGTAGAGTTAATGAAGCCATTGCACTGCAAGGAATGAGTAATAAGTAACATATCAGTGAAATGTGGAATATTTGCAGAGTTTACAACAGCATATGAGCAACATTGTAGTAAACACTCAACCAGTACATTGTCACAGAAGTAATCATTTTATAAGTATACTGAACCTATGAAATCCTGATTTGGTTAAACATAGGTATGTGCATTGCTCTCTGCCCACTGTCGTGCACCATATGATTACAGAATGGCCTTTTTTATTTTACTAAGTCCTTCGTGGATATGTGTGTATTGTGCTTATCTAATTTTACACAATCTTAAAAGCTGAGCAAATAACGAACACACAGGATGAAGGCATGTTAAGTTCAAAGAAAGATCTCAATGACTCTTAACCCATATCTATCATTGTAATATTCTTCAATACTATAGCATTAGCTAAAGTAGCCACTGGAGGAGTCAGACTATGCAGGACTCATGATGTACATCAGCCAGGGAAATGTAGCACATTTGCAGCTGCAAAAACATTATAAAACAGCATACAGTGCACCAATATTTCAAAACACTCCCCTCTCAAAAAAAAAAAATGCTCTCTTCCAGTATAAATAATGTGACAGTTGCACTGACCTAGTGAAGCATGTAGAATCAAAGCAATAAATATAATAATGTCTTACATTGTATTATTAACTTATTACAGAAATAATACAACAGAAATGCATAAATATATTTTGCTAGTGGAAAACTCACAAACATAATTTGCATATTAATGACAGGAATGTTTCATTTCACAATAAAATATCACATAGCATCAAAAATTGACATGAGAGTAGATCTGAGCACATAGCTATGTCACTGACATTTCCTAAACAACACATTGGCTACACATGCCACATAATCTTTCATAGGAAACATGTCAATAAAACACATTTCAGGGTCACACAAAAACAGGACATCCAGAAACCAGGAACACCCCATGACAGGATTTTAATCCATGCACATTTTAATCATAGTCCACCAATTGGAGGCTTAACCAAGTATACTACCAAACCTCTCAGAAGAAAGGTGTAAAAAGATATTAGATGGAATGAAATAGTGTTGGCGTCTAAAAACAAAATTGTAAAGCACCACACCGTCAGTGGATTAGAATCCTGCACGCAGGAATGGACTCCACACAATATCAATACATTGAGCCCTGGAAGCATTCACTGAGAACTAGACTATCTTGCCTTACTTTTATTTATGTCAGACTTGCTTACTGATGTGCAGTGATGCTCAGCTCAGTTGTGCAATTAACGGCAAATTATTTTTGCAGGTGCAGGAATTATCTTCAGTTTTACCATACAAGGAGAACTCTCATTTCCCTCTGGTTATCAATGACTGGCAATGTTGCTCTGTGCCAAGCTTTGTGCAACATACGAGTACAGAAATACAAATGTCAGGTAATCAGCCCTTTTTGACATGTAGGTGTTGTGTTTATCTATTTTGTGACCAGAATAAACATTGGAAATGTGAGGATAGGACAGAGATAAAAAGATGAAGCAAGCAGAGGGTAGACTAGAAGCTTAACAATTCAGGAATGATTAGGATGAAGGTGTGATAGGACCATATCTCTCAACTTATTATATAAATATTCCTGTTATTTTAACTCTTTGCAGGAATTATGAATACTGTGCCAAAATACCACACTTTCTAGGATGACAAGTTGAAGCAAATCATTTGTGTATAGTATGTAAATATGTGTACAGTTGACAGTTATGTGTAGGATTTTTATTTTGTGGGACAAGTGCCCTTTTTGTGAGAGTAAAACGTAGCAGGTAGGTAAATGTGGGAGGTTAGGTATCAGGGAAAGACACAAATGACTGATAGGGTATGGGGTTGCACTGAGGGAGGGGAGACACAATGGTGGAGGAGACATCAGACAAAAGGGTGAATTGTATAATATAACAAGGGTGGTTATTGACACAAAAGGGAGGTGAACTCCAGGTTTGGGATAGGACTGGATGCTTGGATAAGCATTCTCTGCCAGCTTTGAAACAATGAGAAATGACTCCCAAAATTATGGATGGTGCAGTAGTGCAGCAGTTGTGTTGTTGCCTCATAGTGAGAGGTTCTTAGGTTTGACTCTCAACTGGGATGTCTTCTGTGTGGAGTCTGCATGTCCTCTCTGCATTCAGGTGGGTTTCCTCTAGGTGCTCCGGTTTCCCCCCACGTTACAAAGATATGTGTCTAGAGTGTTTCTCCTGGGGCCTCTGCTGAAAAATGGCTTTGTTCTAAGTCGGACTTTCCTGGTAAACAAATGTTAAATTAAATTAAAAATTGGGAGCTGTCATCACTGGGTCATGCTTCACGAACTGCTAACAATGCTGGGTGGGGAATAACTCATCTGGATTATGGTCTCAATATGGCCCATTCCCATTTTGAACTTCTTGTCCAGCCTTTCCCTCACAAGCTCTGACATCCCCTGATAGGTGGCAGAATTGCCACCTGCATTGGGTATCCCTGCACCATCCCTTGGAGCAGAGTTACCTGCCAAAGGTGGCACAGGTAGGGCAGGAAGGATGGAGGCTGCCACCTGTGGGGGGACAATGGCTATACCATTGTGGTTGGTCCACTTTCTGTGCTGGTGCATATACTAGTAACAAAAATGGAGAAACATTAAAAGAGATAGTGACAGAGAGACAGAAAGAAATGATATCAACAAAAGAGAGTGGGGTAAGAGTCATGCCAAAATAATAAAGCTGTATTCTTAATTATGTTTCCAACTCATAAAATACACTGGAGGAAAAAAAATCTTTTCATCAAAGGACCTACATAGTTATTTTAACATTGTTGCTATTTTTAGAATTTTATTGCTTTAACTATTTTGAGAGTTAAAATTAGGCCACACAACAGACATCTTTTTCTGTTGGGGTGGGGATAGATCCCACAGCCTTTCTTCCAGTTTCAGTGCAGATAGACTGAACATGATTAGCTACTTCTCCGGCTATGCATGGGTTGACCTGCAGAAGCAGCTTTCTAACTTTGCACATACAATTTCCTATATGGAATGCCACTAATGGCAGATGTTATCCTGCTCTATAAATGTAATTTACCATTATTTGTAATTATTATCACTATTCGAAGAGTAAATCTTTCACAATATAAACTATATGTACCCTGACACTCACACTCCAGTCTCTCCTTATGCATCTCCCAATTCCTTTTAGTCTCTGCTGTGGTTGGATATAAAGAGAGAGGATAATGAAGAGGTGTGCATTAAATTATTAACTTGGCATTGGCAGGGTATTTGGTTAGTGAAAGGATTCTATACATACAGTACAGATGTAATGATTGTACCCTAACTTCAGCCTTCTATTTGACAAGGATGTCAGGCTTTCATCACTTCATGTCACTGTAGTGTTAATAACACTCTTCTCCTGTGCTTGGTTTACTGTTAGGGCAGATGACAGGCTTAGCCAAATATTCCAGGCATCAGCCCTGTACTGGCACCAAGTACAGTTGTCCTGCAGGTGCCGCTGGCTATATTGCTTAAAAAGGATGTCCTGAAAAATGTTGGACTCCTCCTCTAAAAAAGAACACTACCTTTACCTTCATTAGCCATATGTATCTCTCCTTAGACATGTCAGGAAAAATGACAGGAGACTGGTACCCAAATGACTACTCATGTGTTTCAACCTTTGCACACCAATGGACACTAATGAGCACCTCATCTGCACAATGAATGGCAAAATAATAAAATATAAAGACTGTATTATTATGGTTCCAATAGTACTTTAAGGGGAGAAACATGGCATTCCTCCATGCTCTCTGTTTGCTGCTGAGAATACATGCTCAGCAGTGATGCTGACTTCATGTGATTAAAGATAGCATGACCACTAGTCGCAGCCTTCCATATATAGACTGGACTACAACCTCTGATAATAATTAAATGCATGTGCAACATGTGGAACACTTATTAACAACTTACTAACAACTTCAGTTAGAAAACTTACACATAGCATGTGCCATGTTATATTTACAAAATATTTTTTAATGAATCCCTATTATTCTGTGTACTTTACAATGACTATTAGTAAACAACTTTTGATAACACTTGAATGTGTGACAGACCCTCTCAGTGTGGAACTACGGGGACCATAGCTCTTTAAAACTTCAAATGAGGAATATTACTCATAATGAGTTACACTTGAGGCATATACGCAGGACAATTTCCCAACCCTTGTAATCTAGGGTTCCTGTGTGTGTGCAGAGATCATTATCACTTATGTATTGTGGAATGTTGCACCTCTTGCATTCCAGATTATTTTCATAAAAGTTAACTGAAAAATCATAGGATAATCAAGGCTTTTCTACTGGGGACATCTTAAATTAACAATTTTAGTGTCATTTTATTAATAACTCCTTGCTCCTTCTAATCATGTCTATTATAAGCTGGTAAATCACATAATTAAAGAAGTTAGACCTAGGTAAGGTCTGGATGCCAAAAAGGGCTATGTTTGTTAACTGGAAGTATACAAAAAATGCGCTGCAGGCTTGAATGAATTCTCAGGTGCTCAGGCATGTGTACAGTATTGTGTAGAACTCAATGCAATGTTTTTTTATGTTTGCTCATAGCACAAATTAAGCTATTCAGAAACAGTAATTAGATGAGGCCTAATAAGAATACTCATTGTAGCTGGGTGGGAGAGTTGCACAATATAAGAATGATGAGATATACAACTTGACATTGCACTATGGAAGAAATCCTTTGGACTGAATCCTGAGAAACAAATCTGTTGTCACTTTACAAGCTGCTGTTTGTATAATTTGTTATTTTAAACAATACTTCTTTGAACAACATTGCTTTTTTGTGCACTGTGTAGTGTAAGGAGTTAAGAGCACTGGTGTCAGTCATGTGTAGCATGTACTGTTGTACTAGCCACTTCTCTCTAAAAGGTAACATTCCTGGCATGTTTTGTCATTGTAGATGTAGGTACCGTATAGTAGGTTGTGACAAAGTGAGAGGCGACACACACACACTGATAAAATGTGTTATGTGACTGAAAGCATGTGTGACTACAATACATATTTTCTACAAATGTTTGGCCTAATGGGTATATGTTTGTTTAGATGTATTCATGTGCTTTTTTTGCGTGCAGGGGATGGGGGATGTGAGAGGAACTCTAGCACTGGCTGACATTCAGATGTTGGTTGTTGGATGCAAGCATGTTACTGTCAGGCCAACATGAAGTGTAGCAGATAGGCTATTACCATATTTAAAAGATATTAGTATTTGTAATATACATATATAAAACCACAGCTGCTAATTCAAGGGTTTTCCATACCAACAGAGCTACACCTAAGAAACAGGCTGACAAAAGTCATACCCACCTGCAATCCCAAATTCAGAAAGGCTGAAAATGAGGTGGGACAAGAGGCACTCCAACACAAACGCAGACGGTTCTTTGCAATGCAGGGCACAGATTCGTTATTCTATGATCATGTGTGGTGGGATGCTGTCACCATTGTCAAATATGTAGGTGGTCAGGGTCAAAATTATGATTTGATCCATGCAGCTCCCACAAAACAGAGCCCTTTGCAAGAAAATGGAGGGCAAGAGGTGATGTGCCAGCTACTGAACTTCAGCTTACAGAGATGGAGGAGTTCCTTGCCTCACTTAACATCAGTACCACCTCCACAGAGTTTCACAGTGCAGTGATGCATGTCAGGGCAGAACTAGAAAGCCCCTAGAGAAATTCCACTGAGGATGCCCCAGATATGTAATGCTTCCATCATTATCTGTCCCTACTTGTTACTGTTACTCACAATAAAGTTTAAATGCATCTCTCACTTGTGTCATATGGGTACATTTGGCATCCAGGGGCAATATACGTCTGCATATGGTATGGGCAGTGTTATAACTGGGTGTCATATTTTTAAATTTGTAAGGACATCACTAGTATATGCCATTTTGTGCTGCTGCATGGTTACACTGGATATGTTTTTACTGTATATTCAAAGTGAATAATTTTATGGCAACTGCACTGTGGACCCCCCATATGATGTTGGAGAATCTTTAGCATCCTCCCCTCAAGAGTATGGAGACAGTCTTTATGCCAGTGCCTATCCAGGACACACTAGCATTTGAGAATGGGCAGGTTAGTGTGGACATAGCAGCTCAAGATAGTATGGTTGTCCACAGTATAGGCATGTCTGAATCTGTTCCTAGTCATCGAGAGCAGGAGTGTTCACACAGGAGGGCTGATACTATTGCTTGCTGGAGATACAGTTCCCACCCTTCCCTGAGGTTGGCGTGTCTTTAGCTGCCACCCAAGGTACGTGCAACTGCATCATGGAGACACAAGCTAGTTTCACCAAAGCCTCAGCAGAGTTGGTGAGGATGATCCAGGCTGCACATGCTGACACATGGAAGTGAATGAACTATATGTGTCATTCATAGTTTCATAGTTTCATAGTATAGTACTAGGCTATCTGCCCTGGGGCATTTGTAAGCCTAGCCATAGTGATGTGGCTTTTGCCACCCCATGAAATGATACAAAAATGTACAGAATAAATTTAGAATACTGTGCCTCTGTCTAGTAGTGACACAATGAAGGTCCCCTTATATAATAGAATTAGTTTACTGTGCCCCTGTCTAGCAGTGACACAGATGTGACCCCTGGGGTAAACTTACGATCTCCCATCCACTCATCAAGATTTCTCTTGAAGAGAGTCAGTGAGGGGCTCTGCCTAATATGAACTGGGATCTTGTTCCAAAGCATGGGAAGCCTCTGGGTTATGAATCTATCCCTCCAGCATGTCCTATTCGTACTTGTGCCGAGGTTTAAGTCTTTAGCTCTCGTGGTCCTGATGGACTTGGTTTTTTTGAGGTGGAGCATGTCCATCAGATCCTGATTGGACATGGCCTTTTACGTCAGGCAGAGATCACCTCTGAGCAGGCGGTATGCTACAGAATAGAGCTGAAGTTTCTTTAGTCTGGCAGCATAAGACATATGTTGGAGACCCTTGATCCTCTTGGTGAGGTACTTTTGTGGTCTCTCCAGTTGTTGCAAATGCCAGGTGAGGTACATACCAAATGGGGCATTGTACTCAATCATGGGTCTGATGAGGGAGGAATATAGGGGTACAATGACATCCTTGTATCTGGATGTGAATTCCTTCATGATGAGGTGTGCAAGGTAGAATGTTTTTCTAACCACTTTGGCAATGTGGGTATCAAATGAGAGGTCGCTGTCAACTTGGGTCCCTAGGTCTCTGATTACTTTTTCCGTACTCAGTGGGTTGCTGTCTATGTGATAATTTGTGGGTACTTTGTTTTTCCCAAAGGGGATGACTATACATTTTTTGGCATTTAGTTTAAGGTCGTGACTCCGGCACAAGTTGTCCGTTTCTGTGAGGCCTTTTTGTAGGATGTGTGTGTCTGCTGGTGTATCGACTATGGCGCCTAGTTTGCAGTCATCTGTGAACTTTGTCAGCCACAGCCCTACCATGGTTGCTTTAACATCTGAGACATAAATGTCGAACAAGAGGGGTCCCAGGACAGATCCCTGTGGGACACCATTTGTGACTGGCTTTGAGTCTGACATTGCTTCAGCGATTTTAACTTTATGGGTTCTGTCCTTTAGCCAGTTTGCAACCCATCTAGTGACATATGGGTTTACTTTTAAGCTGTTGAGCTTATCCATGATGCCTGAGTGGGGTATTGTGTCGAAGGCCTTAGCCAAGTCCAGGTATGCTGTATGGACTGCTTTGCCCTCGTCAATGGCTCTAGTGACTGTTTCAAAAAAGTCAACCAGGTTTAAAAGGCAGGATCTTCCCTTTACAAAGCCGAACTGGGTGGGGTCAAGTGTCTGGAGGTCCCCTATGTCTCTGTTTATGAGTTCCATAATGATTATTTCCATAGCTTTGCAGACCAGGCTGGTTAAGCTTATGGGGCGGTAGTTTCCAGGGTCTGTAGAGGCACCCCCCTTGTGGAGCGGGACCACTATTGCTGTACGCCAGTGTTCAGGTACATATCCCGAAGTAAGGCTAAGGTTAAATAGCATTTTTATGTGTGGGTTTAGCTCCTCTTGGAGTTCACGTAACACGCAACCCGGGATGCCGTCAGGTCCCATTGATGCTGAGTTTTTTGCTTTGTTTAGGGCGGTTCTCACTTGGACATCTGAGATGACAGGGAGATTACATTCAGCTGGGATATGTATTTCTTCTTTTGGGGGTGAAGGAGGGGAGAAATTTGCACTGAACCTGTCAGCCAGAATGTTGGCAATATCTGTGGGTTCAGTGTATTTTTTATTGTTGTGAACCAACTGTGAGCATATCTGAGGGTTTCCGCCCAGGTTTCTAACATAGCTGAAGAAGGCTTTGTGGTTATCTTTAGTGTCTTTAGCGATTTTTCTCTCAAAGTTGGCCTTGGATGTTTTTATGAGAGAACGTAGTTTTCTGCTAATGTTGATCAGAGATGTCTTCCCTTCATGGGATTTTGCTCTGACGTGCAGTAGCTTCCTTATTTTGTTATACAATTTGTTTATGGCTGAGGTCCACCAGACAGGATGCTTACCTTTGGTGGAGAGGCACTTGGATTTGTTTGGGATTGCATGATCCATGCATTCTTGGAGATGTCCATAGAAAGCATTTGTGAAGGATTCGGCATTGTGGGATGTGGTATCCATTGGCACAGTGGGCTTAAAGGATAACATTTCAGTCTTAAGAAGAGTGAAGTCTGCTTGTGCTGGGGGTGGAGGTGGGATATGTATATCCAGGGTGATTAGTTTGTGGTCATATCTCACTAGTGAGGGGTATACTTCCGGTGTGGAGCATTTTGTCCCCATGTTTGTGATGATCAGGTCTAGTATATTATCTCCCCTAGTGGGAGAGGTGACTAATTGTTCCAGTGCATTTGAATTTATGAATTCCAGGAACCTTTGTGCTAGGGTATTAGGGCTAGAATAATGTACCCAATCTATGTTTGGGTAGTTGAAGTCTCCCAGTATGATGGTATTTTGTGATACATTCTTATCCTCCAATGTCTTCAGGAGGGCTGAGTGGAGTTCTTGAGATTGGGAGGGTAGTCTGTAACATGCTACCAGTTGTATAGCAGTTTTGCCTATGGTTAGTTGCACCTGTATGGTCTCTGATGCTTCATGTGTTGCTACTAACCTGGAGGTGTGGGTGTCCTTGATGAATATGGACACTCCCCCTCCCTTTGTGGTTCGGCCCGGGTTTTGGGGCCGAAAAGCATGATACGAGGTATAGCCTGTTAGTGCTGATGTGCTCTCAGGAGCCTTGAACCAGGTTTCAGTTACTGCACAGACATCAAAGTTCTCCATGCTGAGGAGTGCATCAAGTGACTGCATCTTGAGATTTAGACTTCTGGCGTTGAGCAGCATTACCCTTAGTTTTTTTCCATTATTGTTTTCTAAGGAGGTGGGTTTGTCTTTTGAGCCTTGCCTAAAAAAGGCACTATGGGGGTCGCAAGAGCCATAGCCAATATCCGGAAGCCCAGTGGTGACAGGTGTAAGCCATCCCTTGCGAAGCAGCGTGGCTTGTCCAACATGTCATCCCAGGCAGACAGACATTGGATCCCCTTAGAATGACACCAGTACTTGAGCCAATTGTTAAAGCTGATCATCTTGTCTTTGTATTGTGGCATCATTCTTGGTGAGGGCAAGATGCTGCACAGGGTCAGGGTCATACCAGCCTGGGCTACATAATCGGAGAGCTCCTCTATGTCTCTTTTCATGTAGTCCAGGGAGGTACATCTCAGGTCATTCACACCAGCATGGACAATGACGGAGTCATATTTGTACTTGCTTTGGAGTGACTTGAGTGCGTGTGTTATGTGGCGGATCCTAGCTCCCGATAGACAGCTCACAGTCACCTTCTCCTTGTTCAGCCTGGTCAGCGGGACATCAGGGTGTCTGACTATAGAGTCACCTATTACTAGTGTATCAGGCAAGGGCTGTGATTGGTTGACACACTGATTTATTGAAGTATGTGTTGCATGTGTTTTGTTTTGAGGTGGTGGATTTTTGTGTGTCTGCTTTGGGAGCCTCTGTTGTTTTGGCAAGTTTTTTATTAGAGCTTCCGAGTATGTCTTTGTGTTTTTATGTGTTTGGTTTGCAGTTGTGGTAGGTCTATGTGGGACTGGGATTGTTGTGTGTGTGGTTGCCATCTCCTCCTGTCTGGTCATGCCAGCCCTGAGTTGAGAGAGTTCAGCCTCCAGTTTGGCTATATAGTTGCATCTCTCACATGTATTTGTGTTTGTTGGGAGGAGGAGAGGGTTGTCTGTGTACATGAGACAATTGTAGCATTGTCTCAAGATACCCAGATTGACCAGCTGAACTGGAGACGACACCAGTAATCTACCACTCGACATGCTAGAACAGTATAAGGGAGTGTTGTACCTTTAAGGGAAGTGGATATTCACAGGGGTGGTAAGTAGATGTAGTGCTTTACTTAGTACGAGAGTGCTTACTTAGTAGAGAAGTATTGATAACAAGTGCTAGGCTTATAATATAGTAAGTAGTCTGGTTATACTAAGAGTAGAGCTTCCTTAAGGGAAAATTTGAAGAGCAGACTTGGCTGAGCCAGAAAAAGTTTAACCTTGTTTAACCGGCGCTATAAAGCACAACCGCATAAAGCCATGCAAACGCGGATTTTAAACAGTGAACTACAAAAGAGCTAGAAATGGTCCAAAACAACCAATTACTACAGCTTCTTGTGCTGAGGTCACTTCCTACAGGGACAGGTAGGCTGCTCAAGGCTCCCCACTCCCACTGGTGAGCAAAGAAACTTCCTTCTATCCAAGTAAGGTAATGGACAACACAGGAACTACACCATAGCCCAGAATACAGCAATGCCTGTAAACTGGTCTAAACTAGTCGAGGAGAGGCGGGAAAACAAGGATTATTTTTTTGTTTTTTTGGTAGAAACACACAGAAAATGCAGAGACAGTGATAAATTAGTTACACAGGCTAGCACACTTTAGTGGGCAGCCTCCACAGTTAAATTAAGCAAACAAACAACAAACTTTCGATCAAATTTGACTAAAATGTAACTTTAAGTGCAGATTTTAAAATAATGCAGCAAACAGTTAAAAAACAGTTCAAGCTAGTTCGATGGATAGACTGGATGAAACACTGGATCATGCAGTCTCTTCTCTGGGATGTCTGTTGGGGGCAAGGAGCCATCTTTGTGGCCAGTCATTTGCTATGTCCACATATCTTAGCCTTTCTGGCCATCACTGAGTGAGATCTTGCTCCTGCAGTGCTAACGCTTGTACAGCAACATTAGTTGTGGATGTGTCTACACCCAGGAGAGTCCATCATGATCATCGTGATGCTAGCACATTTCCAGGCATATATTGGTCACAATCAGGCAGCACACTGACATTGAGCCAAGTTCATAGTGCACCCAGTGCAACTCTCAGCAGAGCCAGCTACCATGGGTAGACACATTCAAGGGAAGCTGAACACTCTGTAATGTATGGTCATGACCTGTCCAGTGGACCACAGTGGAGTGCTGCATCACATGATGTGGCTATGTCCCACAGAAACAGACACACACACACACACACACACACACACACACACACACACACACACACACACACACACACACACACACACACACATGCACTCACATGCACGCTTGGGTAACCTGTATTTGATGCACAATGTTAACTGGCTACGCATGGCTAAGCATAGGCTGGGTTTTTTGTATGCACCATTTTTACTGTTATTTATCTACTTAGTTCTTGTATAGATTTGTAGTGGGTTCCACACCTGTGCAAAAGATGAAAACTGTGCATTGACCTTTGTTCCTAATTGCCTGGGTAGTGTATATCTGATGTACAGAGTGGACAGTCTATGCATAGGTGGCAAAACTCTGGTTTTCTGTTATGTATCATCTTTACTGTTATGTATCTGCTTAGCTCTTGTATAATTTTTCAGTCGCTTCAACACTGTGCTGATGGAAATTCTAGGAAATTCTACCCTGTCCTTTGCATAGATTTACTTCAGCTGTCTATGTCTGATGCACAGTGTGGTCAGCAAAGTCTGCCATATTTGACTGCATCATTTTTAATGTATACATCTGCTTAGTGATTGTATAGCTATATCGTCAGGTTGTGTGCAAGCTGCTGCCTCTAAGCTAGTGCCATAGTGTACTGTGCCTGCCTCTTTCTGGCATGGTCATCCCCTACTTTTGGCTCTTTCATTGACTCCTTACCTCTGTCAGCCATCACTGCCTATGGTGCTGGGAACTGTGGCCCCTGCATGTGGTTGCCCTGCTGTAACTGCTTCTTATGAATGATATAGTGCAACATAGCACACACAGTCAATATTTTTGCACATGTGGTGGTGGGGGTCATACTACAGAGCACCACCAGATATATCTAGGCAGAAAAGGTATGACTTTAGCTAATCAGACACATACTCTGTGATATTTCTGGTCAGTAGGATTATGTGGATTTAAAACTAGTGTCATTAGCCAGGGTTCCAGGGCATATTCAACAATATCCACAAGATGGCCCTAGGAAAGGTCACCCCTTGCAAAATGTTTTTATAGGTCACAAGTGTGCCATATGAGAGTAGTGGAAACTGCCTGGATGGCCTATACACGCACACACACTGTAGATGATACTGTGAGCATTAAAGACCCCCTGACAGTTGATGGAGTAATACCTTTTGCAGTTCACATACCTCTTTTCAAGTTAAGCAGCAGTGGCATTTATTTCAATGTGGGTACCATCTATGGTCCTGGTATATCAGGGAAGAAGGCTATAGCATAGAATTCCCACATGGTGTTATTTCTTTCCTTTGGTGTACATCGGAACCACATATGTTCCCTGACATTCATCAAGGAATTGGTGAATTATTCTGGAAGCAGATGCTTATGATACTCCCAATGTGTCCCTAGTAGGTTGCCAGAAGGTCCTTGTAGCTAAAATATGTAAGGCAACACATACACTGCAAATCCTGCAGGGCTGCAGACAAGGCCAACACGTGCTTTGTTTGCTGTATGGTGTACTCTCCTACACGTTAATGGTTCGCTATTTCATTATCATGGAGGGCGTGAAAAGTTAAGTGCAATCAGAAACTCTGCTCCTCGGGCAATGTCGCACATCATCAGCTGCAGCAGCAGCTGCTATAAGGGTCTTTTGCAGACACAAGTTTGCAATGGCTGTGGGAACTCCTAGCACTTTTCACAAGTTTACATTGCCTGAGAGCAAGCATCTGGTTATGTATAAATATATAATAAGTGCAGAGTTGCTGCTTGATATTTTAAATATTTTTGAATCACTCCGCCATATCTTTTGCCTCATTAGTATACTCCTTGCTTCATTATATATGACATTACAGTATAACATGGATGGCTTTGGCTGGTCAGATTGTATAGCTGCGTATTCAAAAATCATACACACCTTGTGCATGTCTGCTAGTTGAGCAAATTTGCTTATCACCAACAGGTGAATGTTTATGAATTTGGCCTGTTGACTCTGTATATCTACTATAGCTCACCAACCCTCACACTGCAAATAGGTTCATAGGTCCATAGGTTGGTACTAGGCTATCAGCCCTAGGGCCTATACAAGCCTAGCCATAACAATTCCCTGGCTATTTCTTCCCACACTATTTACTTCCCTGGACCCCTGTCTAGCAGGGTGACTGACGTGATCCCCGGGGTGAATTTCCTTTCTCCCATCCGATCGTCAAGGTTCCTTTTGAAGAGGACCAAAGAGGCACTCTGCTTGACATGTGTGGGCAATCTATTCCAGAGTCTGGGGAGTCTCTGGGTCAGGAACCTGCAAAGTGAAACTGGGATTGTACCCTAACTCTCTCACTCTTTCTAAACATATACATATATAGATAGTTAGCTAAATACGTGTAGAGGGTGAGAGAGAGAGAGAGAGCGATAGAAGGGAGAGAGAGAAATAGAGAAGTATGAGAGACACAATCGCTCGCACTAGTAAAATGCTTGTAATTTTGCAAAGTGTTGACACTCACATTATTGTGTTCATACCTCTCAACCTCTTAGAGCAAAAGATCTGGACAAAGGCCCAAAAATAGGGACACTTTTTACATATTGCTCTTACAAACTTGGAACATTGATAGAATAACAGGGTTTGCATTAGTATGCATTTTCTGAAGGATATGAAGTCTGAAACTCAAATATCTGCCATTATTTTTTACCAGCCACAATTTTTATGAGAAACAGACCACAACTATTAGGCAAAAATCTGGACATTCTGCAAAAATCTTGACATTTTGCAAAAATCTGGACAGATGAGGGATAAGATTGTTTTTCATACTTCTTAGAGAAAGCTTATAAATCAGTCCCTCTCCCAGGTAATCAAATGATTATCTAAATAAAAGTTGATGGAAAACATGGCTGATTTAAATCTACAGAAATATTGGATTCCCTCATCATCTATTCATGAACATTTTGCTGGTCAAGCATAAAACAGACTGCAAAGCAGAATACTTTATGTGCAAGGATGATTAAAATGCTTGTTGTTAAGTGGCAGATGATGTGTTTAAGATTCATCTTTTTGTGAGAGACACATGCAATATAATGCTTTATTAGAGCAAAGAAAGCACGTGTAACCAATGCACAGATAGGAAATATTCAAAACAATAATGATGAGATGATCTTCTTGGGGCTGCATCTATGCACCAAGGTACTATATATAGAATGCACCATCAGCCATTTTGTAATGAATTATTTGGAAGTCACATTGGCTCATCCTACCTTAGTTTGACTTATACTTTAAACAGTAGTAGTTATGCTATAACATTAGATTTGTATGTAGTCTTATAAGGTCCCATTGTGCTTATTTACATTATTATAATACAGCTGTGAGTAAAGAATTTTATTTGGACATCCATTTTTTTCAGGCTCTTTTTTTCATTAATGTTCAATTACTGCATGGTTTCCTGTAGAGTCCAAAAGTTACTGATTTTAATTTAAATTTGAAATATATATTTTTTTAATTTTCCTTTGTTTTCTGTTGGCTTTTTGCTATTGAAGTGGATTTGTACATTTATCCTATCATTTCTTACAAATGAACTAAAATAAGGGGCAAAACTGCATCTTAATTTAATGTTTGATCTCTGAAGTTTATACAGCCACACCGAGTGAAGTGTTACAAAATACCTAATTTGCTATATGCTGCTAATGATTTACTCTCTCTCTCTCTCTCTTTCTCTCTCTCTCCCTCTCCTTCTCTCCCTTTCTCAGTTTCTTTCACCTTGTTCTTACCAGCTATACTAGTGCAAGTTAACATTCAGACCTGACAAACCCTTCTTCTTGTACTTTGTTGCAGATCAGTCATGGAGCAATGCATACATCCTTAAGTAACAAGAGTCTGTTTCCTTCTTTTCTGCGGACAGTATCTAATTATCTTTTCCCACACAGCAGTATAGCTCAGCTGATCAGACATTTTGGGTGGACTTGGGTAGGAATATTAACTACAGACAATGAAATCGGTGAATTTGGTGGCCAGTATTTAAAATCAGAGATTTTAAGACTGGGTATCTGTATTGATTTTATGGAAAAAGTTCATGTTCAGCATTCAAAAGAAAGAGTCATGAAAATTATTGAGCTAATCAAGAAATCTACAGTTAATATTCTCATTTTGAACAGTGATGAAATACATGCCCAGCCATTCATGGAAGCCCTTTATTCACATCATATTACTGGAAAAGTTCTAATATTCACAGTTGTGTTTACTATCACTCCAGGACTTTTTTCAAGGGAAACAAGAATTACAATGAACAACACTTTAGGACTGGCTCCCTTCTCAGGCACCATGCAAGGATTTAAAGACTTCCTGCAAGAACGAAACCCTTCATCAGCTTCTGATGATATTTTTATCAAACCATTCTGGGAGAAAGTGTTTGCTTGCAAATGGCAACGAAATTCAAGTTTTCATTCAATAACCCCAAAAGAAATTAATAGTGAAAATATGTTCTGCACAGGCATGGAAAAGATAGAGGAAACAGTCCTAGACTATTTTGAATTAAATGACCTCAGTTTTACCTATCATGCTTACCTGGCAGTTTACGCATATGTTTCCTCAATAACTAGCATCATTTCACGTATAACTGGCAATGAGTCATTAACTTCTGGATATTTTGCTGGCATTGGAGACATTCAGTCATATCAGGTAAAATACTATATTTCAAACTCACTAGATATTAGATCAAGAAGCCAGCTAACAAAGCAATACATGTTGAATATATTTAAAACATCCTGAATATATTTATACGTAAACCATCTAATGTCTGCATATGAGATTCAAAAAGCTATGACACACATTGACATGAGCCCTTTACTACAATTTGCATACCATACTGATGACAGAATAATGGTTGTGCTATATGAAATGCATAGAACAAACTGATGGAAGGAATTAATATTGACTTGTTATTTTATAGTTATTGTACTACTGACTCTTAAATAACAACAACTATATGATATCATGGCTAGCTGCACATCATAATATGATAATGTACAGCTAAATAGTAACCCCAGAGTTCCTTGTACTCCTTTTCAGTGAAATCTTTGCCTCATTTGTAGTATAGATGAGGGAGGTGTGCAATGTTTCTGGGCACTTCCTCAGCTCCTCTTCTTTGTTATGCCTTCTGCAAGATGTTATGATTGGCACAGGGGCGGCTCATGCTATAGGACTGCAGGACTGCAGCCCCCACCCCCCCGACCTTTCAAAATAAATTGTACTACTGTCCTGTCAATAAATTGTACCACTGTAGAAAATTAAAAATAAAAAAAAAATTAATGAGTCCCAAAACAGGGCTCCACGTATGCGTGCTTAGTTCCTGACTGCTGTATTAGCCAGTCTGGACTATATGCATGCTTGATTGCTTAGTTCCTAAGTTCCAAAATGCTTTGTTAGGCAGTCCGGATAGAGAAGGAAGGGAACTCTGCCCTGCCAGCCCAGAAGTCTGTGCATTGATGACCGCACAGACCAGAAGACAACCGGACTGCATCGTCTGCAGGCTGGAGGCTCCAGCCTACTCACGTCTCATGGGGAAACCTGCGCGGGCTGCTATGGAAGAGTCATGGAGGATTGGGCTGCTTGCAGGGACAGATTCAGGCCGAGGCCGCCACGGAGGATGTAATAGCTGCATCGGATCTGTGGGAACTGACCTACTCCACAGCCAACATTCTACATATTAGGTGAGAACACACCAGTCATCCACATGTGCACAACTTTCACAGACACAACTTGTACAGTCCCTGTCTCAACAATGAGGTAGAACAAACCCCCAAAGGAAGTGTAACCCACAGCCATAATGCTGCATGTTTCTATATCTCTGGAGGAGTTTCTACATTCTAACTATACATTTTGGGAAAGGTGCTCAGCAGAAACATTACAATCACATGTGTCAGTGCAAGACAGCCAGGCACTTCTCTGGAGTGGTTCCAACTGATAAGAAGATAAGGTCGATACTGAAACATCTAAAATCAGTGCATAAAAAACTCAAAATATATGTAAACTCATTTAATCTAAAACTCAAATAATCCAAAATATCATACAGAAACAGTTCTTTTGCAAGGGGAAGCCCCCCTGCATCCCCACACCACCTGCTAATAATATATTACAATTCCAAGATTGAGAAGCAGTGTGGAAAACTATAACTATGTATTTACACCAAATGGATTTATATCAAATGAATAAACTCCCGATTTAGACCAAATTAATGGCACTTGAAGATAGTATTGTTTTCATCCAGTTATCCTTTAACACAATCAGTAAAGGAGAGGTCATAATTGCATTATCATATACCTTCCTTTGTTATGCAGATATCATATTGTTAACCTCAGACCTTGCTACATAGGGAAATAAATACATAATGCACAATTTTTAATGTTAACTCCCTTTTCTTTTTTGAAAATTGAACATAATTAGTTTTGGGCATCCTGCAAATTCCAATGTAAGTGCAAACAGATTTCTTCTAGTATTCTTCATCCTGTGTATGTGAAACACTCATGTGTATTCCGTCATCCATACAGTGTTCAGTTAAGTACATCAAGGTACATCAGTAATATGGTTTTCTTTCATGAATCATGTAAATTTCTAGATTGTGTACAACAAGACACTCTGATCATCTATGGGATGGCACACCAAAACTTTATGTTAGATGAAATTCTTTTTTTAGGAGGAAAATGCTTACTGTAGAGCTATTTTTACTTTGAAATGCAGAAATAACATAATCATAATTCTAGGAATGAGGGCTAACTGTAATTCTTTTTCAGGCATGATCTCAGACAAACACACACGTAATAGCTGCATTGGAACTGCGGGAGGGAAGGTGTGTGTGTGTGTGTGTGTGTGTGTGTGTGTGTGTGTGTGTGTGTGTGTGTGTGTGTGTGTGTGTGTGTGTGTGTGTGTGTGTGTGTAAATTGCTACATGGTGGTGGGTAGAGAATAAGGCTTTAACCATGTACCTTGGGTACCAAGAGCCCGAATTCCCTACCCACCTACATTTGTAAAACATTGCAGATTTTTGCCTCATATTTGCTCTGTTCTGTTCCTCATAAAATCTGTAGTTTCTGTATTTTTGTTACTTAACACAGCCAGTAATACAGTGATGCAGTGTTGTCTGACAGCTACAGGTTGTCTGGTTTGATTCTTGGCTGGGGTGCCTTCTGTGTGGAGCCTGCATGTCCCCCCTGTGTTTGTGTGGGTTTACTCTGGTGTCCTCAATAGATATTTGTCCCTATTTTCTGGACTGTACTTCCTCATTATTGGCTTCGTCCAGGTTTTATGTGCCAAGGTTGAGAGCTATGGTGATAACTGAACTCACTGAATATGTTTGGGGGCTGTATTCCCCATTATTGGCTTTGTTCAGTTGTTTTGTGCTAAGATGTTGACAGCTATGGTGAGAACTGAATTCACTAAATGGTAGCCATTTAAGATTCAGTCTTCCTTTCTTTCATAAAACAGATGATTTGGCATAGTGGTATGTTGCTCTGACGGTTTTGCACAGGGTCCTGGGTTCAATACTTGGCAGTAAAATGTATGGTGGTAACACAACATTTTATTCTAACAACTTTTCAACATTATACAAGCAATGTTTAAAATGTGTACCTGTTTTTTGGTCTTTTGCCCCCCCCTAAATTTTGGATTTTTCCAGATTTCTTGCGCTGCAAAGTTCAGAGATGCAGCTGAGTGAGAAGTAGATTTTACAAGAAGTGAGAGATGCAGGGGAACAAAAGTTTAGTGCTGCTTATGCCAAGTCTGCTTTAATTGTTAATAGCACAATAGGTAATGTACTTGCTTTTTGATGCAGAAGGATGTGGGTTCTACTCTCACAGTAGGTAGATGCATTGATGATACTGTACTGTATTGTAAAGGGGGTGGATGCTGCAGTCCTTTTTGGTGAAGATACCTAGTAACTATGAACCTGTTATCAGTTTGCCATCCATTCCCTTTTGCAATATTACTAGCTTATCATTTTTTAATGCAGCTTAGGGAATTTATTCCTCAAGGGCAACAGGCACTTTATTTGTAGATTAAACAATGCTAGCAGCAACATCTTCATTAGATACATATTTCTTTAATGTGGAATTATTTAGATGACTTTTACTTCTTCAGAGATTGTGTATATTTACTGATACTGATGGACTGCAGAAGTTTGAATAGACCTTTATGATAGAAATGTTCTGAATTGGGCAGTTTTGTCATTATTGGTGCATGCATTTTGTTTCAAAACAAATTTAAAACACCCTCTAACAACTGTACTATATTGTACAAAGAATATAATTTAATACAATCAAGAAGGTGTATCAAAGACCATGGGTATGTTTCGTGTGCAAGGGGCCTATAATTAGAAAACAGCCCAAAGTTAATCTTTATCTGCCACTGGCAAAATGTATTTTCTTTGAATGTGGGTTTCAATGCTGTTTCAATGAATGTGAGTTTCAAGGGCAGAGAAGTTTTAATGCTAAGTCTGTTTTCATTGTGAGATTGCATTGCTTTATTTAGCAGATGTCTTAGTGTTTGTGCTGTAAAATGCAAAATAAAACTTTCAAATGAAGTCCAAATCATCGTAGAAGTAAAGCAGTATGCACATTAGTGTTTGTGGTAAATGGGGTGAAATAGCCAAGTAATGGTTCATTGGAATGTCTGCAGGGGGGAAGGCTCCATTCGACCATGATTTTGTGAGGGGGAAGGGTGGCAAACTCAAAGACAGCCCCGGCTGAACTATACCTCTCAACTGTCCAGATTTTCACAGAATGAATAGATATTTGCTTCTTATTTTTGGTTTGTTCCTCATAAAATGTGTGGTTTTCTGGCAAATAATTTAGGAATTAAGTCACTAAATAATGACAGACACTGAGTTTCAGACTTCATAACCTTCAGAAAAATGCATGCTAAAGCAAGACCTGTTATCCTATCAATTGTCTCAGTTTATACAACAGTTTATAGTACTGTTTATATGTTCCCCCAGTATATTTGGCCTTGTCCAGATTTCCTGCATTAACAGGTTAAGAGGTCCGTGCAAATAAATTGCTTTATAGAATTAGGCATATCCAACCTCTCAGCTGTCCCCGATTTTGGCTCAAAATGTTGCTCTTCCCCTAATAATCCCGCCGCAAAATGGCAATTTTGGAAGAAAATGTGGAAAGCTTACAATTAATAAATAATTGTAATAATCAGAGTTATAGATTACTTTTATTTCAGAAATGCATGTAGATTCTTTTATTTTGTCAGCTGCTCAAGTTAGCAGTACTAATATTAAAAAAGTGTCCCTTCTTTGACAGGTTCCCAGCTGTATTGTGTGGCTATTTTATATTTTTGCATCAAATTTTTGGTCCATTTTTCATAAAATTGTATTTTTTGGCAAATTAGTGGCAAATTATTAAAGACTGAGGTTAGAAAATAATGACAGACACTTAAGTTCCAGATTTCGTACCTTCTATTATCTTTCTAAGTTTATAAGAGCAATATTTAAAAATTGTCCTGATTTTTGGGCCTTTTTCCCACTTCTCTGTATGGCTCTGTCCATATTTCTTGTTCTGAGGTTAAGAGGTATTACAAATATGTCAGGGCCATCACAGTCAGCCAGAGACTTTTCAAATTGTGACATACTTGTTGCACCCCATTCCCCCATATAGTGACTCTGGATGTGTCCAAGCAAGGCAAGGAGAAGTTATGCAGTGTAAATGTGCAGAGTATCCCCCCATCCAAGGTTGACCCAAGTGCTACTTTTATTCTGTCCTTGATTTTGCAGAATGTTCTGGTTTTCTGTCATATTTTCATACTGTTGATTTATGCTTATTATTACTCAGAAAGTGCCTGTTGCTCTGTGTTTAAGTAGCAATGCTTTAATGACCATCAGGTAAGCTTGTCTGAGATTGTAAGATGCAAGTAAGCTTTAATAAGCATACTGTTAAAGAATTGCCAGCATTGAAAGCCTTTCTGTTGTTACTATGCAGAGAATACTTACATAACGAGATAATGTATAAGCCTTGGGTATTGAAATGCATATGACAGTAATTGTAATAAAGGACAGGATTACATTATCTTAAGAAGCTCATTATATTTGTTGGAGACTTGCAGTCATCTTTGCCGGCTTTACCTGTAAACCAAACAGAATGCCAATCTATCATGTGTGATCCATTACCTGTACAGTAATCCTTTAAGCAATGTATCTTGAGCTTGTTTCTTGTTTGCTTTTCATTTTTTACTTTGATCATGTTTTCCCCATGAAAAAGTAGATAATTGTCAGGCAGCAGGTCTTTTTTGGATAAGAAACATTTTTACAAGTGGGTGTATCACAGAGATTGCTACTTTCAGCATGTCACTTGGTACTTTAATAAAGCTGAATATAAATTATAATTAGAACTGCAGTGCAAGGAGAAGTGGTTTGAGTTGAGTGCTGCTTGTTTTTCTTATACTTGATTTTGACTGGCATTCCAGTAATGTATTTAAAAAGTAATTTATTTTTTCATGCCTCACAACCTTTTTGTTTCCATTTAGATATTAAGTAAACTGTCATGCAGCCAATGCACTGAAATATTTTTTTCTTCTATACTTCATTTTGTCTTAGACCTGCGGTGGTACTGTGGTAGCATTGTCACCTCACAGTAAAACACTGTCCGATTCGATTCTCAGCTAGAGCGTCTTCTGCGTGGAGACATGCGTAAATGGGCGTACCTTCATTGATGGTTGTGCATCAGGGCTGGTAACTCGGCATGTAAAAATCAACTACCAATCATTAGCGGACCAGAGTTCCGCTGTGGCGACCCCTAACTGGGAAAAGCCGAAAGACACAACAACAACAACAACAACATTTTGTCTTGATTGGACTGTCATAATGACGGTTTGACATCCAGGGCAGCATATTTAATTTAAGTTACATTTTTTGTGGTTTTGAGCATAGCTCCTCCCCTTTCTAGTTGGCTGCACCTCCTTCCTATTTATCCCACCCATTCACCTGTCCCCTGCAGCCCCCCTTTGATTTGAAGTCACCAGCCGCCACTGGATTGGCATATGGAGCATTCATAACCTGGCAGCTTGCAGCATTACCACTAATTATCTGCATGGTCTATTTATGACCCAGTTTAGTGTATTACATGCAGATGTGGCATACTGAGGTAATTTAGCTATGTGTCAGTAGTGGTTATGCAATGGAAAGGTGAGGGGTAGAGTGGTGCCCCTAGGCTATAAATACAAATGTTTTTAGTTCCAATTTTTTGCTGATTTCAGATCTCTTGAGATCCCTTCATATCCCCTTCTTATGATGTCATCATCTTGATGGCACCCAGCATATAGCTTCAGTGAGTGGTTCCCAGCAATCTCAGGCTATGTGATCCTGCTGAGCTTAAGAAAGGAAGACTGGAATTGGGACAATCATTCTGTGGCCCAGATGGCTTTTTTTTATTAAGCCCTATGTCTCACCCCTATGTGTGTCAGCCCCCCCCCCCCCCTCGTATCATCTGCCTGAGATCTGGCCTCTACCAGAGCTCTAATGAAGAGATCCAAGGATACCCTCCCTGCCAAGGATTGGTGTGCCCATCCTCCCTGCTAGCACCATCAGACCCAAACCACTAACCAAACTAGGTTCCCCTGTTTCATAGTCAGGGCTTTATCCCTCTGTATCACTGAGGTGGCTGAATGAACACATGGTCTGCTGTAACAGGAAGTGAGATGGGTCACTAAGCAATGAGCATGTCATTTTACATAATGGGAGGAAGTAGTGGCATTTCTGTAAATGAGCATGTTATTGGATGTAAAGGAATATGAAAGGAATACATATAAAGTGGATATAAAAAGTGTGCACACTCCTGTTAAAATGCCAGGTTTTTGTGATATAAAAAAATGACATCACAATAAATCATTTCAAAACTTTTCCCATCTTTAATGTGACCTATAACCTGTACAATTCAATTGAAAAACAAATCTGTTAGGGGGAAAAATATAAAAAAAAAAAAAAAACCTACAATAAGCTGGTTGTCTAAGTGTGCACACCCTTAAACTAATACTTTGTTGAAGCACCTTTTGATTTAATTACAGCATTCAGTCTTCTTGGGTACACGCCTGCCATCAATTAGAGACTCTGATTAACCCCAAATAAAGTTCGGCTGTCCTAGTAGGATTTTCCTGACATTTACTCAGTCACCTGGTACAGAAAAAGCCATGGTTCACAGAGAGCTTGCAAAGCATCACTCATTGTTGAATGGTATCAGTCTGGAGAAGGGTACGAAAACATTGGTACTTCCACAATGTCACTGGAACCATTGCAGACCTTGATCACATAGCTCAGCTTGCACTGTGTCAAGAGCAAAGCTGTCACCTACAGTTTGAATGTCACTGGTGAACTATTTTTATAATCTTTTGCAATAAACATTTGTTGGTTTATGTATCATACAAAAAAACTACAGTAAATTAAGTATAACTTTTATTTACATTAAAAGGAAAATATAACAGTACTCAGATCCCCATGATTCATGTTCCAAATGTTTCTTAACCCACACATATAAGGAGTACATTCATTTTCCTTATAATACTGGTTAAATAAGTCAGTTTGGTCTCATTAATGATGCAGATGCTGACCACTGGAGTCTTTTCTGAGGGCTGCTTTAATTTGTCCACCACAAGCATAAGGGTAGAAAAGCCATTTATTATGCAGTGACATATTCGCCACATGACAGCATCAAATCCCTACAACTTATTCAAGATATGCAACTTCTGTCATATTTTGCCTTACTTTTCAGTTTTCTGAACAGTCCTTACCACTCTTATCAATTCAAAAACACATTTATTACTCGGCACAGCTTTCTGTAGTTGTCCAACTGTGTTGACCATATCAGAGAAGCAGCCATTATATTGCAAACTGAAACATCTGGAACTGTAGCAGTAATTGCCAGTGTTTACCTGGGGGTTCATAAGCACTGCATCCATGATTGCACCCAACCCTACTCTTTTTATTGTGCATCCAAAATTAGCTCCAATGCTCACTGTGTATGCGACCAGGGAACTGTTTGCAATGAGCAGCATAAAAAAGATCTTCATTGTGGCTGCAGCACTGACCTGCAGGAAGATCATGTAAAACCACGTTGCAGCTGCAGGGAAGTATGATGAGCCATAGTGTTTATCTGTCCAGCATGAGCCTTGAGGGTGGTTGTCATAATCACACATGCACGGTTATGGCAAAAGAAAGTAGGTTTGGGGCCACAGTGCATGGTCATGAGCCTTGTGTGCTGCTCTATTGTTTTTACCCAGGGATACGCATATAAAGAAAAAATACTTGTGGAAGGTAATAAGGAAGTATGACTACAGTAGTACGGTAGAAGAGGTAATAGGCCCATAGAAATAAACATATAACATAGACAAGATTGCAAATAGAGGTGGTGAAACAATGAGGAATGTGGAATACAATGAAGATAGGAGTATGAAACATACAAATAATCAATCTCAATTAAAGGAAGATAAAAAAGGAAACAAAACCACATGATGGGGGGAGGGGGGATTATAGAAAAGTAACATGATATATTAACAACTGCACCTGTACAAAAGTCATAAAGCAAACACCTTGAAGGAACATGAACCTTAATCATTCCCACGTTTACTATATAAAGCACTTCATTAACAGTCAGAGCTACTGCAACAGGCACAATAAATGTGCAGTGAAGCACATAGCAGGTAATTGCTACATATTTGCAGAATGAAAGACACCAAAAGGGACATGAACCTTAAAACATCCCCACTTACACTGTACAAAGTGTTTCATTTATAGGCTGAGCTATAGAAGCACTCACACTAAAGATAACAGCTTCGTCATGTGTTGTATATGCAGACTGGCGTACAATAAAACTCACCTCATTTGCATGGCTGAATATGTAACAGTGGTTGTACTTAATCATTAATATATAATGTGGAGTGCCACTCCTCATCAATTGTGCATGGGCATGGAAGATGATGTCTGCGACCCATCACACACAGTATGATTACAAAAGGCAAGTGATTTGTAAGTCCTACATGTGTCAGGTGTCTTTATCCAGCTGACCAGATTAAAGGCTGGGAATGGAAGTACAGGAAATAGATGAAAAGGGTAAACAGCGAAGAGTAGAACAAAAGGTGAGCAACTAAGGAATGAGCAGGATGGAGGTGTGGATGGTGGGATAAATATGTTTTTATGGGACAGTTGCCCATTTTTCATGCATAAAGAGAAAGAAAGCTGGATAAGGAAGTAAGGTACATAATGGGTAGGTAGGAGGGTTAGGTTAGGTAGCTTGAGAAGACAAACAAAACAGTGATACAGTGGGTGGTAGAGTGATAACACAGTGGGGGTTTACAGTGATAACACAGTAGGGAGTACAGTGATGATGGAGGCATCAGGCAAATAGAGGGACGACAATTGTGTGGGGAGGACTGAACAACCAACAGTGGTGGGCATGGATACAAAAGGGAGGGAAACACCAGGCTGGACGATTGAATGAGTTATTTGCAGCTGCAGTCTCTGCCAGCAGAGACCAGTGGGAGATTACTCACCACTTTGGATACTATCACCACTGGGCCATATCTCTGATGGTGGAGATATTACTGGACAGGGACATGATTCTGCAATTTGCTGGAAGATGTTCACTGTGTGGCCATTCAGTCATTCAACCTCCTATCAGTAATTTCCCCCTGAAATGTCTGCCAGCTGCTGATGGGTGACAATGCTACTGTTACTGCTAGATACAACTGTCACAGCATCCAGTGGAGAGCTACCAGAAATGGGTGGTACAGGTAGGGCGGGAAGGGTGGAGGCGATTGTGGCAGGCTGGGACCCAGATGTGCTAAGTGCTTATGGTGTTGTGTGGTGGTTTTACTGCTGCCACCTGTAGGGAGGGGAGACAGGTTTGCCACAGGACTGGGTGCTGATCATGCTGCTGCTGCATAAGATAATAAAATACACACGATAAACAAAATAATAAATGAAATATATGCATGTAAAAGATAGGATAGCAGCAAAAAGATTCAGAAGTACAAATAAAAACAAAAACTGAAGTTCAAATATATTTTTTAGATGAGACAAGTAAACATAATATATTAGATGGACCAAACATTACTTCTCAATTTAACAAGGCTGTATACACATTTCAGGGAGGGGCCTGAGCCAAAGGCATCATCACCTGACTTCTGATAGCTAGAGGATTAAGGTAATGAGCTACTTAATGAAACCAACAGGTATCTCTTCAATGAGATGAATTAATGATATCCAATGATGTCTGAGACAAACATACATATACAAAGAAATCATGCTGCTCTGACATAACATTTCACTCACATGTTATATGCAAAGGAAACAAATATATTGGTAAAGATGTCCACCAAGCAAATGCTGCTGATCATACATGTTTGCTCCATTTAATGCTGCAATAATTATTATAATAATACAGAAAAGTAAATCTGGAATATTTCATGATAACACAAGTGGGGAGAGGACTGAAGCAACAGGCATCCTCACAATTTGGGAGCACAGCCTTAGAATCCTCGCCAATTTGTACACATGTATGACAGAATGCATCTATAAACACACATATAACATTAAGCAGTCATGCTACTACCTTTGAGCTAAATCAGTAATGATAAAAGTGACATTGATGTATGAAAGGTTTACATTTTACTACTGTTAATATTAAAAGCAAGACAATCTGAAGCATTTTTAGTCACCCTGGTGCTCTGTTAGGGATTACAGTATTCTCATGTGAAGCTGCTTATTCCTGTGTTATCTTCAGGGATTATAGACATAAAATCAGCAGTGTGTAATATTTGTGGATGGCATGTAGTACCAAATTATATGTGTAAGTAACATAAGAGGTCTACTTGCAGTACATAGGTGGTGCCCACTCTTTAACCTCACACTCCCACTGGTGTAAGATATCAGGAGTGCAGTGCTTCATGTGACTGTAATGGTGATGATACTGCATCCACATATATGGGATGCCAGTTGCACAGGTGACAACCTAGAATAAACTATTCCAGGCTTCGGTTGTATCTTGAAATCCTGTATAGCCTTCTTGCATGAGCCTCTGACTGCAGTCCTTATGGTGGATGTATAGAAATATTCTTGATTCTTCCTCACACTCTATCATGACTATGTTTGGGCAGACATTATAAGCAATATTAATGCAGTTTGTGGAAAGGACCTTGGTTATGAAATGGGGCACTGCAGGGCCACTGGTATGATCCAGTGTGCATGAAAAAAATCAAATTGCTGGAACAGGAATGTAGGGCAACAGGTGGGGGGGTGTCAAGGGTGGATCTAGGACTATTGAATGAAAGTTCAATAGTCAGAATCCACAATCAATGAACACACTTTAACGGAAGCGCTTTCACCGAAAAAGCGCTTTCGTTAAAGTGTGTCAAAAAAAGAAAACAATAAATCTACTTTTATGCAGGGGGGCAAGCCCCCCTGCACCCCCACACCCCCTCCTACTTTAATATTCTCACTCCGAGATCGCACTACAGTGAAGAAAGGGGAATATTCCCTTATCCGTGTCATAGTACGATCTTCGCAACAGGCATTCTTACGCGAAAGTGCTTTCGGTGAAAAGCACTTTCGCGTAAGTATGCCCAGCCGATAGTGATTTGGTGGTGTTGTCGTTTGGGGATCAGTATGGATCCCGTCAAGTGTACCACCTCTCATGGAGATGATGGAGTTCCTGGTCGCTTTCAAAGACATTGGCATCTCTGTGGAGACCCTCAGTACAGTGTTGAGGCAGAACTGGATAGGTACCAAAGACAATCCACTGCAATTGCCCCAGGTAGTTAGGCCTATTTCTGTATATCAATACCTGCAAGTCCTCTTTACCACTTAGTCATTATATAACTTATTAAATCTCTTTGACTTATGGCACATTAGGGGTTCAACATCCACAGCAAACTGCACAAGTTTTTACCATTTATGCTGTTGATATTTGTAAAAATCTCAGTTGCATGTATACTTCTGATGCTTGATCATACTTGCTCTGGATATTTTATGCTTTGATGTATTTAGAGGGGATTCTTTCTCTAGTGTCAGCACTATGGACTCGCCCCCATCTGACACTGGAGGATCTGCAGCTTCTGATAAGGATGGCAGAGAAGAGATGGTACAATCGGGAAGTAGAGAGTGTGTGTTGGACACAGGAAATGTGACCTCTCCATCCACTAGCCAAACCATAGACATAACTTCTATGCCTGTGGATGCCTAGGCTACCCACACATTGCAAGTTGGGAATGTCAATGTACACACAATTGATCAGGGACGTGTGCTGGCAACCAGCAGACAGACGTCAGCATCTGCCCTTAGCACTTATGGGCAGTGACAGTCACACAAGGCAGTGGACAACGGTGCTCACTGGAGATGATGGTTACAATCCTTCTCCTAAGGTTGTGTCAGTTGCTGAAACCCAGCATATTTATAGAGCCATTATGGAGGCACAGGCTAGTACCACTACAAACATAGCTGAGACTGTGAGAGTGATGCGGGGTGTGCGTGATGACCTACAGGAGTGTGTGTCATTTCTGCATGATTCCTTGAATAGATTTAATCACACACTGGATTGTGCACTGAGTTTTCTGACTTGCCTGTCAGGGTGAGGTGCCATCCATGAAGACTGTCACCTGCTACATTCACAGATGATAGCTAATATTTCCTTGGATGACTGAGATTCTGCTTCAGCAGAGCTAGCTCTTCCACAACATCTGTTGCTGTCATGTCTGCTTCTAGGAGAGGCTAACCTCATGGTTGTGGCCATTGTCATAGGGCTAAGTCTCATAGCAGACATTGCTCAACATCAAGCAGCCCACAAGCATCTAGCCAGGGTTGTGGTACATCCAGTGCATCTCTTGGTGCAGCTAGCTCTTGTGGACAGTGACATGTAAAGGATACTAAATGATCTACTATGCATGTCCTGGGCCTGCTAAGCAGATAATGCCTCAGAGTTGCAACTACTGCTAAGACTGTGGCCCTGCAGACACACTGTCGCATCAACCAAATCTCCAGTGCATCACTGCCCTCCGTTGACCCTGGGACTTCTCAAAGTTAAAGTCCCTCCTCCCAAGCTGACATTTCACAGTGCAGCATTTTGTAACCTATACATCTTGTCACATACACTGACACACTTCCCAGTGAAATACAAGCTCTCCTATGCTACCTTCTCCACCTGTGTAAACAATGATAATGTTGCCCTGCTCTTTGTACATTGTTACTTGGGTTGCCTATGTATGATGCACAATGTGGCCAGCCTATGCATGGGTAAGCTCAGCCTGGTGTCATTTTGCATGTATCATTTGACTGTAGTGTATCGGCTTTAATCTTGTATACTGTGTTCTATGCAAGTCACTTCCTATTTGCTAGTGCCACAGCATACTGTTCCAGCATCTGTCTGACATCCACTACTGCTGGTTTCTCCTGTGACTCCTTGTCTGACTCAGACTTTCCTGCCTCTTGTGCTAGGAATTTCCACCCCTGCAAGTGCCCGCCCTGATGTAACTGCTTCCTTTCTAACTATAATATTATGTAACATTGCACAGACACACACACACACACACACACACACACACACACACACACACACACACACACACACACACACACACACACACACACACACGCGTGTGCTTGCAATGTTTTGGACCATGTGGCAAGGCCATACTGCAGTGCACCACTAGTTGAATTCAGACTGCAAAAGCAAGCCTTCAACAGCCTAGTCATATACTGAGTAATGTTCCTGGTTTACAAAAGGACATAACTGTAGCCATGGTCTGTTTGATTTTATGGATTTCTTATGGTTGTCATGATCCACAGAGGTTTAGGGAATATTCAGCATCACCATCAAGTTACTCCTATGGGAAATCATTCCTTGCAAACTGTTGTTACAGGTCACAGGTGTGCCATCTGTGGAAGTCATGATAACTGCCTTGGTAGCCTGTACACACATTGTAGGTGATACCCTATGTATTACAGTCCCCCTGGCAGCTGATGGAGTGATAACTTTTGTGGTTCATGTACTTCCTTCCTGTTCACTTTTATTTCAACGTGGTTTAAGTCTTAGGCCCCCAGTACCTCAGGGAAATGGGTTATATATCATAAAAATCCCACATGGCATTTGCTGTCTCTTCTGGGGTATGTGGGATACACACATGCTCCATCATACACAGAAGTATAGGTTCATAGGTGTTTACTAGGCTAATGACCACAAGGGCCTTTTTAAGCTTAACCATGCATCCCAAATCTCTGACAAGTTCTGGTATACTTGATAGTGTAAGCATGGGCCTGGGAGATGAACCATTTGCAGGTTACCTCTGTCCATTAGAGGTATAGGTGCCAAACCAGGGATGAATTTCTGGTTTCCCATCCAATTGTCCAAGTTGCACTTGAATTGGGTTAGGGAGGAATTCTGCTTCACATGGATGGGGAGCCTGTTCCATAGATGGGGTAGTTTCTGGGATACATACCTATATGTACATATGTCAGTATGGAATTGAGAATCTAGTACTTTATTCTTGACGTAGAAGCCTGAGGTACTTCACTGTGTCCCCAATAGGTCACTGAAAGGTCACTGTAGCTAATGTACATAAAGCCACAGATAACTTAGTATCCACTAAGATAAGTACTCAGTGACTCCCATAGGGCTGCATATAAGGCCAGCTCATATCCGCAGTTTCTTGAATGGCTTCCCCTAGTAACATGGCAATGTCAGTGTGATGTTGTCCATACAATGTAATGTACAGACAGATGAGCCTGCAACTCAGGGGCTGAAGATGTGTATTGTAGGGTATAACTGTGTCAATGGGTCTAGGACTATTGAACGAAAGTTCAATAGTCCGAAACCACATCTACCAAACACACTTTAGCGAAAGTGCTTTTTACCAAAAAAAGCACTTTTGCTAAAGTCCCTCAAAAAAAGTAAAAAAAAATAAATAAATAAATACACACACAACTAATGTTTACGCAAGGTGAAAGCCCCCCTGCAACCCCCCACTTTTATATTCTCACTCCGATATCACACTACAGTGGGGAAAAGGGAATATTCCCTTATCCCCACTGTACTACGATCTCAGCAGCAGCCATTCCCACACAATTTCCCTTACATTTCACTATACTTCCGTGAAAATGCTTTTTTGGTGAAAAGCACTTTCGTGAAAGTATGCCCGGCCATTTCAGTTTCAGTGAAACGGCCGTTTGGGGAACAGTACGAGACCCCTGTGTCAATAAGAGCCTCTAACAGATACACATTTACTAAAGCTGTGGCAACCATTAACATTGTTCAACGAGTCACTCAATCTGAACATGAGCATTCAGCCAAGTTCAAATACAAAGCAGGGCAGCTACATTGTTCTGCATTTTTACATTTATGAATCACTCTGCCATCTTATTTTGCCTCCTTAACATTTTAATAATGGTGCTCATTACCATGTCATTATATGGCCATTAGCATATACAGCCATCATGCACACTGTTGCTCATCACAGAAATTCAATTATCATAATGCAACAAAGTTTTCATAATCTGGCCCATGATTCAGTCAGAGCTTTATAAGAAAACATATATATGCAGTGAGGGACCTGATTATATACTAGACATTACAGACAAATAAAAAAATGGATTATGAATTATGATATAATGTTGTGAATTGAAAGCAAAGGTTAATTTGCACAGATTATACAGGTCATTTTGAGAAAAGACATAGTATGGGAGGAAATATTAACAGATAGGGAAGGAGTATGATATATTCATACATGTATATGTGTATGTATGCATATACGTATATCTATCTATACATATATATATATATATATATATATATATATATATATATATATATATATATATATATATATATATATATATATATATATATATATATATATATATATATATATATATATATATATATATATATATATATATATATCTACACATAACGCATGCACTCAAGTCACTCCACAACAAGTAGAAATACGACTCTGTCATGAAAAGAGCCATGGAAGAGCTCTTGGATCATGTGGCCCAGGCAGGTATGACCCTAGCCCTGAGTAGCATCCTGCCTTCGCCCGGAATGATACCACAGTATAAGGACAAAATTATTGACTTCAACAATTGACTAAGCTTCTTGTGTCATTCAAAGGGGATCCAGTGTCTGTCTGTCTGGGATGACATGATCGACAAACCACGATGCTTTGCCAGAGATGGTCTGCACCTGTCACCCCTGGGATTCAGGTTACTGGCTAAGGCTCTTGCCACCCCTATAGTGCCTTTTTAGGCAAGGCTGAAAGGACAAAACCACCACCATAACAAGTACAAGTATGCAAAATCTGAAGGTAATGCTACTCAATGCTAGAAGTCTAAACCTCAAAATGCACTCTCTCGAGGCACTCCTAAAAACTGGAGAACATCGATATCCGTGCAGTAACTGAGACCTGGTTTAAGGCTCCAGAGAGCACCCATGCAATACCAGGCTACAACTCTTACCACACTTCTTGGCCACCAAACCAGGACTGAAACACTAAAGAAGGAGGAGTGTCCATATTCACCAAGGATATTCACACCTCCAGGTTAGTTGGCCATTGGAACACATCCACAATTCTCCAGGTGCAACTAACCCTAGGTAAAACTGCAATCCAATTTTAGCTTGCTATAGATCCCCCAACATGCCCCACGATTCTTACTACACCATTCTAAACATACTGGAACATATTAAGATACAACCAAGCACCCTAATACTGGGTGATTTGAACTACCCTGCGATTAACTGAGGAAACTACTCCTGTACCGAGACCTTTGCCCAATGGTTCTTGGAATTCATAAATTCCAACGCCCTGGATCAACTAATCCATAGTCCCACCAGGGGCTACAATATCCTGGATCTGGTCATTACCAACATGGGAAATCGATGCTCCACACCAGTGATCACCCCCTCGTTGGTTAGGTCTGACCATAAACTAATCACCTTTGACATCCACATCCCACCCCCACCCCCCAGTAAGGAAACATCCATAAAAAACTTCTCCAAGGCCAACTTCATGCTACTCAGGTCAGAAGTGACAAACTTCATGACACCCATGCAAATGGGAACTGAAAGTTCGACTGCCAAATCCTACACTAAAGCAATGTACGAGCACATCCACTCATGCATGAATCGTGCCATCCCAAACAGAACCAAGATGCTCCCCTCCAAAAAAAAGGAAGCCGATCTTGTGGTCCCCTGTCATAAACAAACTATACAACAGAAGGAAGAAACTGTTGCAGAAAAGAGGAAAATCTCAGGATGCAAAAGCTACCTTACCAACCTCAGAAAGAAGCTGAGATCCCTCATAGAATCCTCCAAAGCTAGTTACGAAAATAAAATTGCCAAAGATTCCAAAGACAACCACAAAGCACTCTATAGCTATGTCAAGAATATAAATGGCAATGCTCAGATCTGCTCTGAACTACAACAGAATGGCATTAAATATACTGATCCCAAGGACATTGCCAATATCCTGGCAGATCGATTCAGTGCCAGCTTCACCCCCCCTCACCCCCTAAAGGGCCCATCTCAATACAGAAAAATTGCCAAATTCCAGTAATTATGGCCACTCAGGTAAAAAACACACTCTCCAAAGCTAAGAATACAGCATTCATGGGACCAGATGACATCCCAGGCTGTGTACTACATGAACTACAAAATGAACTGGCACCTAACTTAAGTGTCATGTTTAATCATAGCCTCACCTCAGATTTCGTGCCCACTGAGTGGCGCACAGCTACAGTTATCCCACTCCACAAGGGGGGATCCACCTTGGATCCTGGTAACTACCATCCCATCAGTCTGACAAGCCTGATCTGTAAGAGCATGGAATGTATTATCATGGAACTTATAAACAAAGACATTGGCAACCTTCAAACATTGGGCTACACCCAGCTTGGGTTTGTGAAGGGCAGATCGTGTCTCCTGAACCTGTTTGATTTCTTTGAATCAGTCTTCAGAGCCATGGATGAGGTAAGGCATTTCACACAGCCTATCTATACCTCGCCAAGGCCATCAACACCATCCCCCACTCTGGAATCATAGATAAACTTACTAAGCTGGGCATAAATCCTTATGTCACTCGATGGGCTGTCAACTGGCTTACTGACAGACCCCACACTGTAAAAGTAGCCGACTCCAAATCCAGCTCCAGACAAGTGACAAGTGAAGTACCTCAGGGTTCAGTTCTGGGACAGCTCTTGTTTGGCATCTACTTCTCTGAAGTACAGGCCAACACTGAGGGAATCTGTCTAACAAAGTTTGCAGATGACTGCAAACTGGGAGCCATTATTGAATCCCTGAATGACGTGGATATTCTAAAAAAGGGCCTTACAGAAACAGATGCTTGGTGCCAGAGCCATGGGCTCAAGCTCAATGCCAAGAAGTGTGTAGTTATCCCCTTTGGGAAAAAAACATGTACCCGTGAATTACCACATAGGTGGCAGTAAACTAAACACTGAAAGTGTGATAACAGACTTAGGAACACAGGTGGACAGCGGTCTCACCTTCAATAACCACATTGCCACAACAGTCAGGAAATCCTTCTATGTGGCACAACTCATCACTAAGGGCTTTTCATCCAGAAAAAAGGAGATCATTGTCCCACAGTACTCATCCCTCATTAGACCCATCATAGAGTACAATGCCCCATTTGGTATATACCTCACAAAACATCTGCAACAACTAGAAAGGCCGCAGAAACACCTTACTAAAACAATCACAGGGCTAAAGCAGATACCCTGTGCTGACCGGCTAAAAAAACTCCAGCTATACTCTGTCACATATCGTCTACTCAGAGGTGATCTCTGCTCAACATACAAGGCCATGTCAAACCAAGAGCTGTTGGACATGCTACACTTAAAAAAATCCCAATCCATCAGAGCCACATGCTCCAGGGACCTAAACCTTGTCATAACAATGAACAAAACATGCTGGAGGGATAGATTCCTGACCCAGAGACTCCCATTACTCTGGAATAGACTGCCCATATATGTCAAGCAGAGCACCTCCTTGGCCCTCTTCAAAAGGAACCTTGACAACTGGGATGGGAGATAGCAAATTTACCCCAGGGATCACGTCAGTCACCTTGCTAGACAGGGGTCCAGGGAAGTAAATATTGTGGAAGAAATAGCCAGGGAATTTTTATGGTTAGGCTTGTATAGGCCCTAGGGCCGATAGCCTAGTACCAACCTATGAACCTATACATATATATATATATATATATATATATATATATATATATATATAAAATTTAAATTCTTAAAAAGCCAAAATGTTGAGTTGCAAAATGACAGGACAGAAAAGACCAAAGTTAACATTCACGAATGTCCAGATCATCATACGTTTTTGCCACAAAAGGAGTCACTTGGCCAGTGTGGTGAACTTTGCCCTTTTCTCCACTATAGTGTAATCTTGGAGTTGATATATTTAGTTATTTATTACTTATTTTATTTTTATTTTACATGTGTTAACCTGGAAAGTCCAGTGGACACATGTCCTTTTTCAGAGGAGGCCAGGGGAGAAAAAATCTCTGGGTGGTGTGGGATGTGAAACCCTCCACTTGGGTGGGTTTTATTTGCTTCAGTTTTTTTTTAAGTTTTGTTAGCTGATTGTTTACTTACCATGGGAAAATGTATATATATATAGCATTTGTAAGTCTGTGATAAGTGGTCATATTCACTAATGTTCAAACACATAGTAATCAAACACTAGAGATCAACATCCAAACCAAATGGAAAAAAATAAGCACGTAGAACAAATGCTTTTTGTAGGAGCCAAGGAGCTACACTCTCACACTCTCTGCATCCTAAATATACCAACTCCAAGATCATGATTCACTGTGAAAAGACTAAATTCCCATTTCATGCTGTACTACAAAATCACACAAAAAGCACAGTCACTTTAAGATCAACTGTGTTTATGATTATTTGTGCCAGTGCTGACATGCTTTGATAACCTGAACAGTCAGTGATTGATTGAAACCTGTATATGTTATATACAAACATATTAAATGCATACAGACACACGCATACACACTCGTGTGTGTGTGTGTGTGTGTGTGTGTGTGTGTGTGTGTGTGTGTGTATATATATATATATATATATATATATATATATATATATATATATATATATATATATATATATCCATCCAGAAGGAGGAAACTGATGTGGAGTAAGGCAAAGTCCCAAGACTGGAAAGACTCTCTTATTGGCCTCAGCAAAAGGTTGAGATCCCTCATCAAATCCTCTAAAGCTAGCTGTGAAAACAGAATTGCAGCAGATAGTAAAGACAACCACAAGGCCTTCTATAGTTATGTAAAGAATTTCCATGGCAATACCCAGATTTGCTCTGAGCTACTGCACGATGGTATTTCCTGTACCGAGCCAACAGATATTGCAAATATACTGACGAACAGATTCACTGCTAATTTTACCCCCCCCACCAAAGGACCAATCACAATACCAGTAGATTGCCAGGCACCCAGTATTACTGCTGCACAGGTTAAAACAGAACTGTCCAAGGCCAATAATACAGCTCCTATGGGACCTTACAGTATCCCTGGCTGTGTTCTACATGAACTAAAGAGTGAACTGGCAACTCACCTGTGTGCCCTGTTCAATCACAGCTTCACCTCAGGTTTTGTCCCCACCAAATGGTGCACTGCTACAGTCATCCCTCTCCACAAAGGAGGAGCAATTACACATCCTGGGAACTATCGCCCCTTTAGCCTTACAAGCCTGATATGTAAAGCTATGGACCGCATCATCATGGACCTAATAAACAAGGATATAGGGAATCTCCAAACCATGGATCCTATACAGTTTGGTTTTGTGTAGGGTAGATCATGCCGGCTCAAGTTGGTTGACTTCTTTGAGTCAGTCTCCAGAGCTGTGGATGAAGGTAAGGGGGTTCATACAGCCTACCTTGATCTGGCCAAGGCCTTTGATACCATTCCCCACTCAGGAATCAAAGAAAATCTTACTAAGCTAGGCATCAACCCCTATATCACTAGATGGGTTGCAAATTGGCTCACAGATAGAACCCACAGTGTGAAAGTAGCTGACTCCAAGTCAGACTGCCGACAAGTCACGAGTTGAGTCCTACAGAGTTCGGTCCTGGGTCCTCTCCTGTTTGGTATCTACTTCTTTGAAGTCCAGGCCAACACAAAGGGACTCTGGCTGACAAAGTTTGCAGATGATTGCAAGTTGGGAGCTATTATTAACTCCCCAAGTGATGCTGACATCCTACCGAATGGCCTCAATGAAACTAACGACTGGTGTCAGAACTATGGCCTTAAGCTCAATGCCACAAAATGTGTCTTCATCCCCTCTGGGAAAAAAATGGTTCCCTTTAATTACCACATTGATGGTAGTCCACTGAACACAGAAAGCATTATAAGAGATTTGGGAACACAGGTTGATAGCAACCTCTTTTTTGACCAACACGTTGCCACTGTGGT